>NW_019103864.1:0-252947 GCF_001856785.1 Myzus persicae
GTAATGTATTTGAAGGGGAAGGCATAAAATATACGTCGGTCACGTGTCGGATCGGGTGGCGGTTGTGATGTTTGATGAGTTTATGTGTATTGCGGGTTGCCTATATCGAGTAATTAATACAAGTTTGGGAGGAGCGTGTACTACGAATTGCCTATACAGAGGAGCCTATGCTTTTACATGTAAAATTTAAGGGGAAGGAGCTCCAGAACCTACATAATTATACTACTACTTACAAACAACAATTTTATTGTACATATATAAGTTGAAAAAAACTCAGAAATTGTAACATGTTTTAATTTTATAAATAATTACTACTCCAGTTGACTTCCAGAAACCATTATTGAAGTTAAAGCTTCCAATTGGTGATCACAGAAAAAAATAAAAATACATGTCATGTTTATACATTCATCACGATCATAGCGATGATAATCTAAAATGTTATATTCTATTTATGCTATATTTTTTTATAGTCATTAAAAACCAAATTCCGAATAAATGTAGATGTAATTTAATTAATTTGGCATAGATAATTGAAAGGCCATTTTCAAAATTGTAGCGTACTTGCACATATACTATCGTTTAAACTATTATTGGGAAACTGGCCTTAAATCGCCTACCCATTGTCCTTGGTTTACAATATATCAAAAGTGACGTTTATGGTCAGGACCTTCATCCACGCGTGCCCCAGACTGCCATCGAGCTGTACCAAAATCCTTTAGTTTCGGGGGTGGTGTTGATGGTGGTGGTGGTGGTGGCGGTGGTGGTGGTTAGTTGCTGTGGTGGACACTTAAAATTACTGCCGGTTTTGCTACGAAACAGTTCCGGTCGGTCGACCAGTCTTTGCGTTCCACATGCTCGGTAGCAAAAACACGCTACATAGATACAACCTTGTATTAATAACTAACTTTTGTTGCTATTGTTATCAAAAGGGTGAAAGCGAATTGTCTGAGGAATCAATATTCGTATTTCATTATTATAATAATTCACACATTAATGCATTTTGTGGTACATTTTTAAATTTTGAATTAGTACAAAATATATGAAAACTAAATTAATTATTTATTATTTACAAATTTATTCACACGGTTTTTAGAATATTATTTTTAAGCTTAAATTTTTATTAAGGACACATTGTTTAAATTTAATTTGTTTTTATTCAATCAGTATAATTAACATACAATTGATTGTTTAAATATTTATTTTTTTATTAACTGTATTAGGTAAGTATATTGTAGTACAGTTATAAGATTATAGTTATTATTTGAAGTATTTAAATACTTATACATAGTGATATATTGGTAGTGTACTCAAATAATATTTGTGAACTGTGAATAGTTTGGAATATCAATGGAAGCGAGAATCATATTGTTTTGTTCTGTGAATTGTTTTTTGAGTATTAGTATTTACTCCAAAGAGTGCTTCAATATTATCACACATATAGGTAGAAAATCTTTTATGTATACTGTACAATTTTTAAAAGTCACTCTTGTTTTTATCATTCATTTAAAAATTCGTTAAATGCATTATTGTATTTTCGGTCGCGTAAACAACTAACAACACTTGATATAATTTTTTGAAATACAAACATAAAAAAATCAGCCATCTATTTATTGTTATTACTTTTTTATTTTTTCTACATAGTTAAATTGCACAAAATAAATTATATTAAAATATGTTTATTCCTAAAATTAAATTAGGCGCTTGAGCACTTATACATTGAGCGTGCAATATGGTGTAAGGCGTATTGAATAATAATATGGAAAATGTATAAATAATTTAAATGCTTGAATGGTTTTTGATTTAAATGTACGTGCATCGTCGTTGCTGCCAAACAATATTGTATGTAATCATGTTTTTGACGTGAAAACTTTTTCGCTGTTTTTTAAACTAAAGTCGATTAAAGTGGTAATATACATTTTTTTCGTTTGCTTCACGTATTTTCCACCAACGAACATTATATTTATACAATATTAAAAAAAAAGTTTAAAAATGTGCTCAGCATTAGATTCGTGGATCGTTGGGAAAAAAGTGAAAAGAAAAAATATCAGACTTGGATATTGTTCTTCATAGAAAAAAAACAAAACTTGTCGGATTGCGCTGAGAATATTTAATGGCTTGACGAAACTTTTTTGTTTATGCGAAACGAGTCCTTCTGGATAATACTCGGAGAGCTTATTATTTACCGTGCTTGGATGAAAAAAAAAGTCTATGGTTCGACAATATATGTGCATATGTACTTGCAGCTCACATTTCACACTGGATAATTTGTGAGAGACATATTTTAAATAGAGGAAACATAAACATTATACTCGACACCCAATAGTTTAAGAGTTATAGCCTTCAGTTAAGATATCAAACGTGTATACATAAAAAATGTTATCGTAATTAACTTAAGAGGACGCCAGTGTACTTTTATCAAAGTTAACAATACAAGGTTGGTACTGCTGAACGAAAATTTGCCATGTTCTGAGGTGGATCCAGAGAGAGGGAGTAAGAGAGAAAATAAATATCACGATACCGGGATCCTGCTCTTGATGTTCGAGGTCTTATAAAAAATACTTTATCGAAATATCATACTTCGTACTTACTTGAAAATACATTATGATTCAGCGTAGTCTTCCAGATCATTTTCCTAAATAATTAATTTAACATAAAGTATTATACCAAATAAATAGCTTCTAAACCGAATATTAATGTCGAGTAATACCTAAAGAAAAATATTTTATTTTATACAAGTCATGTGCGTCTTGCATTTGTTATGACAGATGCAGCTGTAGTATAAACGTTAATATACGTATAACCAAACAACTATACAGTTTAAGTATAATATTCAATGTTCTCAATCTATTACATACATAGGTATGAAAGTCTATAATAGTGAACTATAAAGGTTTTCCTAATCAATCCAACAATATTATTGCAAAGTATGTACAATTTTAATTTTTTTCTATTTTTTTATTCTAATACAACCTATTTTAGTTCATTTTTAGAAGTTATACAAAAATTAAATTAATCATTCATTGTTCAATAGGTAGGTTGAACTCTAATTATTATTCTGTGCTTACTGTATTATGATTTTACTAGTTATGCTTTATTATGTTTCATTTTTGATTTTAATAGTATAGAATCATTTGCAAATGATTTTGTTTTTTAAATCAATTAGTTAAATACTTACTCTTTTATTCAATGTTTTTTTTTTTTTTTTTACGATCAGTAAATGGTAGTTTCAAAGTAAATAATTATAAATTATTTTTATTGAACGTTTGAGCTTGGACATTTCAAAAATAAAATATTATTAAATAATATATTGTTACTATGGAATAAATTGTAGTTAATAATAAGTTACTTAAATCTTTCTATTCAATGTTAGGGACGTTTTAGGCTAGGGGAATGGTATTGTCAATCGCCCGATTTGTATAATCAGTCTATTAGGTTGTATGTATCTAACTAGCTAGACCAACTCTTATAATGTATAGGTACAGGTCAGGCAAAAAAAAATGCATAGAAAAATACATTACAAAATAAAATTACGATACATACTGTGATGGCAGGATATTTTAGGGTGTCAAAATATTCTCCCACACGCACTTATTAAAAAGCATAATTTATAATGCAAAACTCGTTTTATATTGGTGGCCTCTGTGAAGAGATCTCAAATAATATTATACTGCATAAGTAAAGGGGCCACTTTGAACAGAGTATGAGATTTATTAAAATTTAAAAAATACTATGAAAAATTATACTCAATACGTTAACACAATTAAAGTGTACTTTTAATTACAACTGTAATATCATATTAAATATTTATAAAATATTAAAAATATTTTTGTGGAGGTAATTATAATATATTAGTATTATTTTAAAAAACGTATTTACGTAACACAATTTGTTTTCTGTGTTTGGATTGTGTTTCGGACTTTTTGAAATGTACTATTTAAATATCCAGGAATCTTGGAAATTTTAAGTTTAAAAATTTTCTTTGAAGTACCTTAAGTTGCTAAAAAAAAATATAATATGTAATATTAGGTATATTTAAATATAAGTAAATATAATTTTAATGACGTCTTGTACGAGAAAAACGATCTCCGTGTATACTTCAAATCCCTGACCATTCATGGTTTCAAACCACTAAGACAATTTTTTTTTCATAATAATTCAAGTGGAGTACATAACACATAATTAAAAAATAAATACTTATACACAGAGAATGTTCATTTTGATAGTCAACATTTATCATCTCGAAAAATATGAATATTGTTGGAAACATTTTTTTTTACATAATTTTAATTTATTACGAAACAACATTTCTTAGAAAAAAATCATTTAAAAACATATGAATATTTCCACAAACATTAATACGTTTCCAGAAAATGAGTGTTTGCTTTTAAAAAAATCACCATTCATATGTATGACAAAGTTTGTGAGTAAGTATGTGTATAGCATGAATTCAATACATGTTTCTTATATTATGCAAGGCTCGGGAGTTCAATAATTTAAAATTTATTTTTGTGAATCTGAGAGAATCTCTAGATTCTTAAGATTCAAAAGATCTGTTTCACACTTTCTCAATATCATGTTTACGGTTTTTAATTTTCCCAATACATAATATTATGGTTAGATGTGATATTTTAGGTACATTCTCATATAAGATTGGAATAAATCTTATAGATTATAGTTATTTGCACTGATCAAGAAATAAAATTCATCTAAAATTAGCTTGAAAATATTGGAGATTAATAATAGACCAGATTTTATCGATAACCAATATTTAACAATAGTAAAAAGTAAATATGCATTATTTAAAATATTAAAAAAAATTCAAAATATTGTTAAAATTTAAAATATAAATGTTATTTTTTTTACAGCAACTATTGTACATACATTTTTCAATTCTTGGTGCTATTTATATATTTTAGTAATCGACTGTACAACTGATGGCTATATTTTACATTGTGCGTTTTAGTGTAAGCCTTAAAATGCATTATGTTGATGGTGTGGGATTTAGTATTATTGTGCACGTAAGCATGTTATGGTATGTATTAGTGATTTGATTTAAGATGACAAAATGTGTATCATACTATGTGTTATGCATATAATGTATATGAAGTGTTGTATACATTTAAGTTATATTATAATGTATATAACATATAAGAAACACATTTTTAGTATCGTTATAGGTTGATATTTAATATCCATATAGTCAAGCGTTAGTTTGGAATTATATAAGTAATTTTAACTATGCATGACATATCTTCCCTAGCTACGACACTTGGAGTAAATTTAACATACTCGAGTACATGACGATAATAAAGCATAATGTATAGCAACAAGTGTACAACGAATGAATAATAATGGAACCACCTTGTAACCCATTTGGATTATTTCCCAGCACGAGTGCACTGAATAATTAATAACAAACGTCCGATCTGATTATTAACGGTCTATATAACGTTCTGAACTTCACAGGTGGTTATACGTGTTAACATTTTCTGTACGAATGTAAGGCCATTTCACGATACACATAAATTCCCAAATATTGTAGATCGACGATTTAATTATTATTTAAGTTATATTCAACTCATATCAATATATCATCATATTTATTAATCAAGTGAGTAACTCACAGAAACCTATACCTGAGTATAATGTTAATATGATAAATGGTTAGCAATAATTTAAGGTTTTTACAGAGTGTGTGGGGCATGACAACAGCTATTCGAACCAAAGTTAACAGTAACTAAGTTTCCAGTAAAAATTTTGCCATCCACCTAAAATATAGAGACGGAGATTTGAGAAACCATGTTATATTGTCTTTAATTTCTTATGAGTGTCTGTAACATAGCATTAGTCTAGGTGGGTACAATTTGATGACTTTGAAAAATTGTTGATCAAATTAAATTGTAAATTTTCAAGTCACTAAAACTTTTTAAGGGAATTTGATTACTGGCAGATAACAACTATTGTTATGGTGTAATGTTTCTCGCGTATAGTATAATACAATATAAATAATATACATATTTTAATATAATTATGTTGTTTTTAATGTTTTCATGTAAGAGCAACAAGTTGTTCAAAAACTTTAATCGCAGTACACATATAGTTTTCAATAGAAAGATAAACCTGAATATCCATATCCTAATATTGTCAACAATCGTTACCGATCAATAGCATAAATTATTCATTTAATTTTTGGATGAAATACAGTTTGGTTAGTAGGTACTTACGCGGTGCCGTGCACAGAAACGCATAATCTGTATTACCAATTTTATTTTGTAGATTATGAGTATGGCTATCGTAATTCAATATTCTTGAACATTTTAAATGTTATTATTAAACTTGACTATTAAAGTGTACTTGAAATTTAAAAAATAAAAATATATATTTGTTGTTTAACTCAAATAAAAGCACACACATACGATTTGCTTAATGATAAACGTGTGACGTGGCAGCGGCGGTGTAGCCCGTCGTTTTTCGCCACCATCGAGGCCCATCAAAAACATCTGACTCGTTTAAAATGATTTATAACGATCGTAAATGTCAACACGCAGCCCCGCGCGACGACGAAGCGCGAACGCCGCAGCTAAGGGGCGTTAGCCGCCAACTTTCCGCTCGTTATAAATATTTCATCCCGATTATCTGCCACCACTGCCGCCGTTTGTATGTTTAACAGGCGATAAACGATGATACTGTACATACACATACATACATATACAATTATATTATTATAATATTTTGTACGTGTGTGCCTGTGTGTGTGTGAATGTGTGTAAAAAAGTGACCGAGTGAAATTTTTTATAATTTTTTTTTTTTTAACATCATAATTTTTGTTTATTCACTTGGTCATTTTTTGCATGGCAACAATGATTGATAACGCAAGGCCCAACGTCTGACTATCGTTTGTCGTGGTTTTTAAAAGTGCATTCACATATATTATTCTGTTTTATTCTGACTTTAAACAGTTTTGAGTGATCATAAACATTTTTTATTTTTATTAAACTTCAGCCCGGCAATTTAGACCATTAACTGTTTGTAGAAGGAGAGGAATGGTTAGTTTAAACACGTATTTGTGGCAAGGATTTGTTGCTAGAACCCTCGTTGACCATCCTCCCGGAGCTATAGCAGCACCCGCCGGTGGGTACACTCAGTGCGAGTATTCAACTGAGTGTAGACACCTAGCCACAGTAAACATTTTATTCAAATGGTAAATTGTTTTCTAAGTGTTTATCTACCTACGTACAGTAGTTCACAGCATAAATATATATATATTGTATTTATCACAATTCGTTGGTACATATTATATACTAGCAAAGTTCGAGGCCAACTTTCTTTTTTTTTAATGACAATCATGTCGAATATAATAAAGAAGTTTGTGGAATAATATATAACATAATCTACTACGCGATGACGACGTTATCGTTATGATAAACTTGTTTTCTTTTTGTGCTTGCTTGCAATGCGCTGATCGGTGCGGTTTGCGAATCTCTTTTTGTACGCTTTATTGTTGAATACCTATTCTATACACGACCGTATCTCATTGTCACGGTGACATTTTTGAAATATCCAAGAAGGTATACAACAGGTATTATAGATTTTGTTATCTCTCTTTTTGTGAACTGTGTTCATCTCAATTTTCTCAGTGATATAATAATTATATAGTTCATGTTTGACTCCTAACCGAGCAGCACGTGTGTTCCGTTATCGCCCCCGTATTTTTATCTTCCGGTAGACAATATAGCATGATACTAAATCACCAATCAGTAACAATATTTTTATATTTTATTTACGTAATGAACTGTTTATCCCAAAATAATTCTATAATACCTATACACATTACACATTATAACGGCAAATACTAGTTATTAGTTATAGCCTAAAATATATACTAACATTTTATACGATTTGTACTTTTTATAAATTCATATACGACCAATCTAATCTTTTCTAAGTTTCCTCAAATTGTTCATTACTTGTACCATGTTAAACTTTAACTTTTCCACAAAATTATTTACTTCTTCTTTAGTAGACTCTCAGTATTTGATCATTATTTTTTAGTTTCAAAAAATAAGAATGTTAAATCAAGTAAACTGCTTTAATGTATTGCTGAAATAAGATAACTGAAGTGCAGTTGATGATTGTTCATGGTTTAATCAGCTAACTAGAAATTGTCCACTATGTATAGGTATCCGGTGTCTCCAACCCATCTTGTCTTTATTTAAAGCCTGTGAACACAATTCAAGCATAGCTCGTATTTTTTAATAGATTTGTAATAATTTAATAAATGATTTTCTTACGAATGCGGCCAGTGATATTTTTTTTTTAAAAAAGATTGAAGACCACTGATATGTACCATGATCAATTGGTCAAATATTGTCTCTTATTACCATACGTACTATAAACATGTAAATGATGATTAAAACAGCTAGCAAATAGAATACAACATTCAAGCAAAGGCCAAGCATACCAATTGAACTGAAAATTAATTTAATAAAGAACGATCAATAAGTGTTGGGAATTAACCCAAACTGCTTGATGCTAAAACATTGCAAATATACCAAATTAATTTTACAAACATCAAAATGTAGGTAACATAAAGTTTAGTTATTTAAGTTTGAATGTGTGGGGTAGTTGTATATATTATTAAGCACATAGTCGGTACATTTGGATCTCTGGAATATTAAAAATGGGCAAGCTCGTGGTATATGAAAAGCGTTAATGCAACTAATACCTACTATTGAATTCATTAATAGCAACCTTCGATGCATGACCAAATCATCAATGATTTCCAACTGAATATTATTATTTTTTGCATATGTTGCTATGTCCCGGAGTAGGTCCGAAGCCTTAGTTCGGACGCCTATTCGGCAGAATTTTCACTTGGGCACCCGTAGGTTTCTGCCATGCCCAATTGGGTGACATTTGCCTGCCTAGAAAGCGATGCCGCTCGGTCACTCCGTCCCTCAAAAGGGCATGACAGAAACCTATGAGTGCCCAAATAAAAATTCTGCCAAATAGGCGTCCAAACTAGGCCTGAATATTGATAGTTAGAACTAAATATACATCTAATATACATCTTACACCGATCAAAACTACATATTTTATCGAACAATCTTTAACAGTCTATAATTATTATTATGGTAATATGTATATCAAAATATCTAATGAAAAAAAAAAATTATACTCTATGTTAATAATGTTTAAATATATATATACTCTTAAAATGCATAATCTTTAATTTAAATATTAAACAATGAAATTATTTATCGTACACGCTTAAGAAATTCAGGACATTTTAAAAATAAATATATTTTAACTATAATATGATTTATATTTGTGATTAAATTACTTGTATTGAGAAACAAAAATATTTTAACACCAACTTTTCTGATATGAATATTATTTAAAATCTGAATTTTGAGAATAAATTGAGTATTTTAGTATTAAGGAGACGCCACACCTGCTTGTGTTTTAAAATTAAAATATGGAAAATACCTGATGAAGTTCAGTAGATAATATTTTTACTTCTAAATTCGATGATAGGTCTATTCGCTCCAATATCAATCATAAGTTATGATTCATAACAGACTAACAGAGTTAAATCGATTATTTAAACGTACAATTCGTAATGTTACGCGTTTGTAAGACGGAGACAACACACCCAGGTGTGGCGTCCTAATAAGTATTTTTTTTTAACAAAAAAAAAATATTATCTGAATACGTTTTTATGAATAATGAACTTATTGAACTTATGAAAAATACATTGGAGACAAATTTATTTATATAATCAAATCGTTTATTATTTTTTTGTTTTTTATGCACATGGGTATATGTTTAACCACGTCTACTTTATTGACTTTATTTTGCTCGCAACACTAAATGTATTAATTTTACTTTTATTTTTCATTCATATGCACCTAAGTACCAGAAACAGTATGAATATAAATATAATGTAATCAAAGTTATTTAAATTTATGATACGCTAATGACCAAGTCGTCAAAGTGAAATGTAGATCTATTAAAAAAATATACATTGTTGATAACTACAAATAACAATTTTTTTTATTTTTCACATGCATTATTATATTAGAATAATAAATTATGAAATATTTAAGCCAATTGTTAAACATCAATTTATATTATGATAAGACAATTAAATTTCCTATATTTTTTATAGATGATTTACAATATACTAAATTAAATGCAAAAATCTATTTAAATGTTAAACATGATTTTTATTAGTTTTTATTTAAAAAGAAAACTTCAGTGACGTGACCAATGGCTTATTTTACATAGTATAGTATTTAATTAATTTAAATTAAATTGTACAATCCAATATCTTTCATAAATAAAAAAATATTTTTGATGGATTTTTCGTCGGGGCCCCAACATGATTTTTATTTCATTAAATCCTTTAAATTTCCTATTATATTATATTATAATGGTGTTTGTTATTCTCCAAATGGTCTAACTTGCGTCATGCCAATTCCCATTGTTATAATAGCGTGATTGCCTTGTAAAAGCATTGTACCATTAGAATTCTGTAGAGTCAGTCACCATAAATGGGTACCACTTAATATTGTTGCTGAGTACAATAATTTATATAAAAAAAAATATATTTTGCTTAACAATTTATATATAATATATTGCACAAATCACCTTTTTCAAAATTATTTTCATAAATTTATTGTGTTAATTTAGTTTTATTATTATGTTTACATAATAATTATTTATTTCGTACTATGTATTTAATCATATGACTTATATAGTTAATATTTTTTAGGTTTTTCAGATTTAAATAAATATCACCAGAGAGCCATCTCTTGTCCTTCTATTTATTTCCATTAATTTTATATGATACGTTTATTATATTACTAATACAGATTGTAAACGAAGTTTACTTTGAAATAATAAGAAAACAATTAAAAAATAAAATCAATGTTTTGGTGTACGTAATTGTATAAAATATAAATGCATATTGATTAATTATTTAGGTGTTTCTTGAAAATACATTTAATTTTATGATTACAGAAATTGTATTAAGTACCCATGTAATAATATTTCAAAATAATATTTTTTCACACAAGGTTGTATACACATGCTAGTGGTGTTATCTAATTTAATTATATTTTTAAAAAAAACTCTATGCCTAGATACATATTATGTTTTTATGCAAGTTTATACAATACTCAAAAATGATTATAATGTTGTGTTTTTATTGTTAAAACTGAACAAATACCATAAAAATGCCTGATTGAGAAACTTGTTTTACTTATTTATTTGTTAAAATCACATTAAAAGCTATATGTTTTGTTCTTTTGCATCATCATTCTGTGTTTTATTCTCAAAGAAGTAATTTTAAAATACAAGTCTTCAAAATGACAGATGCGCAAACTTTTTCTCTGAGACCATAATTTTAACTTATAATAATATTCAAATATATGTTGTATATGTAATATTTTACTCTCAAAACTACAATTAATTTAAGTTTAGAATCCGTGTAACCAAGTCACCGAGATGACTTTATGTGTTTATTTTTACATTACACAAAATTTAAATTTTGACTTAAATAAAATGTATGATAATAAACATATAATGCGGAATATAATAAGAATACATGTTTTTTTCTATCTTAAGATTTATAAATTGTAGGTAGTATTATAATTTCATGACTTTTATGATTTAAAAAGATTATTTTTTTATGTTTCGTATGCTAATTTGAATGTTCTAAATGTCGCACATTCAATATTGTGTACAAATACTCAAAAAAAAAAAAAAATTGAAAAATAATAAATATAATACAATTCAAATTGAAAAGTTTCAATACTGACTCTTTCCTCACCAATTTATACATATTTTTATATCCGCATTCAATTTATTAATACCTCATATTACAATAATGTATACCTTACTTAATAAATTAATAATAAAAAAAATATACATTGTATAATATGAATACAAGTTTAAAAAATTATACAACATAACATTTTATTAAGTCATGGACCATGGTCGAATTCAGCCAAACTAATGCAATCGCCGATAATTTCAGTTGATCGTTGTATACTTATATCACTATATTAGGATATATATACATTAAAGCTATTAGAATTGTAAAGTAATTTAAGACTATTCATATATGATACGCATGCCATATTATATTATTTTATATCTTTAATATTATAACGTATATACGTATTACTGCCTACTTCCGATATTCATAAATGTGATCAATATTATATAATATTTTGATGCGTCAATGTATGTACTTCAAATATACGGTTAGGTATTGTATTAATTGGTATAATTTAAATTACAATATGCAAACGTAGAAGATTGGGTATTTATTATAATGTATTAGGTAATTACTAATTATTTATTGTAAGATAAAAAATTAAATGTTTTAATTTTCCTTTCCAGTGTACTACAATTTTTACTCATCGGTAGCATAAAAAAATATATTACTATGTATCAGTGATATTTTTTAATTTAATCAATAAATATAATTTAATAAATTGTAAATTAATTACGAGTATAATTGTACACATACAGTCTATGACTTCCCGTTAAAGTTTATGACAGTTATGTTTAATCTAATTTATTAAGTATTGGAGCTTTGTTAATATATAATTTAAAAATAATATATTTCTTTGTTTATGAGTACATTGTTTACATGTGTCTATAGTCTATACCCAAGTAGAATGTATGTCAAAGAATGGTTCTAATGGCATACAACATAATATATTATATGCAAGCGAGAGAGAATTATAAAAAATTGTATACGATCTTATTGTTTACTGCCCTTTTTATTAAACGTTTCTTATTTACATTAGACATTGCTATTAAGAATACAAAGTATTATATTTTTTTAAAGATGCTTAAAATTAAAATAAATAAAACCGAATCACTTTTAATTATTTAATGCGTAACAAAAAACAAACAAGGACAATTTATTCACACATGCCTGTCTCCTATATAGTCTCTAACCACTCGTGCATTCAATTAATAATAAATACGTAACCAATAACTAGAGTTGGGATTTTTATTTATAAACATACTTTTACTAAAGCATGATGAATTAATTGAGTCAAATGATGATTTCGTTTCACATGATTTGCAATAAAATAAAGTGTATTTTATTTTACATATGTTAACATAATTTGTAAAACGTTCACTTATATATTATACATATATTTTGTAAGTTCCAAATTTCCTAATATTGAAAAGTAAATTAATTAGTCTATAAATTTAAATCATCAAAATTTGTGGTTTAGTAGTAAATAGTTCAGTAGTAATTATACTATGATACAAGTACTCGTAAAAAACTTTAGTGTGTAGTTATAGAAAATACATTTCATGACATTTTGAAACCTTAAATATAAGTTAGTATTAACACCAGATCGTCATAATTTTAATTTTCAAATGTTAAGACACTATTATATAGTTGATAAATGTTTTTTTCTCAATAATTTAAATTTTAAACTTTTTTCTACATATTTTGGGGATTTCAATTACTTACAGAAATATTATAATATAATAATATTATGTTTGCTTTTATTTATCATATAAATCCTATCGCTACTGATAACTATAACATGTTTTATCATTAGCTGAATAAATATTAAATTATTGTGATAAAACGATCATAATACATAACCTAACCTAACATAACGTCATAATGATACAGGCTCCAAAAAAATATTATCCAGTGAGAATGTTCTAACGCACGACAGCGATGTATCTATATTGCCTATACGCCACGCCGTCGTACGTGACAAGCATACCTACACAATAATAATATTGTTTACCTACTTTGCAATAGTCTTATATTATTTTACGTTAATACAATAATGTCACGACATAACGTTATTAAAAACCCACTATTAACCATCAAAATAAAACTTAGCATAGTGTTGTATGATCTAAATAATTTGAAGTTGAATAGTTGTACTAAAATTATTATTTATTATATTATACAAATTTGTGGTTGTCAATATTATTCAATATACTTAATTATTTCTGTTTTTTTTTTACAGGTAAGCAACAGTTGACACACAGTATCAATATATATATCCTACAATTTCTTCAATTACGTAATGTATTACGTATTTATTACTTATATTGTATGTATGTATAATCAATTAATAATATAGCATTGATTTACTTAAGTATTTTAAAGTTTCAAATTCAGAATAAAAATGATGATACTTTATAGATATTCTTCATTCACACATACACACACACACACACACACACACACACACACACACACACAAATATATATATATATTAAACATGACAGAGCCATAATGACATAACAGTCTATACATTTCACTTTGAAATTGATGAATCGTAACATAAACGGAATACCTAATTAATAAACTATTGATTTAATAATGATTGATATTAAATATAATTTAAAACTTTATTTAGTCATTGATTTTTTCTAACATTATTAAACCTTATTATATTATTTTTACATATTAAATGTATTAATATTAATCAGTGTTAATATCTATATACATATATTATGTTATTTAATGTAAACCCATTAAATAATTTTAGTTTTATATTACATATTTGAGATCGTTTGAGAAGTCTGGTGTTTTGAAATATTGAAAATAACTTTTGCAGAATAACATTTCAAACAAATTTGGTGAGGTAGAAAGAGTTTTAAGGGTCAAAAAGTTTTGGGGAGAATTTCAAACATTTTGCTAACCTAGCTTATACTTTTTATAATTTACTTAATTTTATGAGATCATCAAGACTTAAAGTATGCTGGTTTTAGGAATTCACTGTGGCTCTGTAACCACTTTGTTAATATACCGAGTTAATTTAAGTTAAACATGACTTAAAAAATCGAATTTTTATGAATATTTGTTTTCAAAATTAAATTTACTATAAAACATCAGTATTCTAAGTTTATTAAGTTATGTTAATATTCATAAGCCAATAAATATGTAGATATCAAAATGGTGTATTTTATATTTGTTAAGCTTATGAATGCTTTTAATAAACTTACACATCCGACACTTAATGACAATTATAACATTTAGTCTTGATCCCTATTGAGTAAATTGTTCATTAATTCATTATATAATATTATATAATAGTAGTTAGCACCTATATATATATACAAATCAAACTGTAACTTTAACTTTATTACTTTCTATGGTATTTTACACGTAGATAATTTGATAATCACACGAACAGAATTTAATATTTAATTATATCTATGAAATTTTTTAACTACTGTATGCTTGTATATCACAAATTGATAAAAACTAAATATTATATTATAAGTAAATTTTGTATAAACTATATCGATACTAATGTAATATAATCACACGAGTTTGTCTTTTAAATAATAAACTATTATGAATACATATAATTGTAATACATCTCTATATAAGTTAGGTTAGTATATATATACACATAATAACCTCTTATAACTATATTATAACTTAATATATATATATATTATGTGTTAAAGTCAAGTACGTAGGTAGGTAGGTGTGATTATACAACAAACACAAGTACAAGCAAATATATATGTATATATATAATTTTTTAGTTAAATAATTAAATAATCAAATATATACAATATAAATTATAATGATGTTACAGATTTTATTGTAATACTTAAAAGTAGGTTGTGCAATTCTACGATTATGTTAAACTTGGCCAAATATTATTATCCTTTTAATAATTTTAATTTTACTTAAATGCAGTACTACGTAATAATTGTGTGATCATCTTTTTGGATCGTTTAGTATTTTTGGTTGCATAATAAAACATTAAATTATACTATTAGGTACGTAGAAAAAGTAAAACAAAACGAAATTCCTAACGTCTTTTTGGTGTATAAAATACGTTGTTTTAAAAAATGAAATGTAATAGAATGAGCAAAAAGACGTAAAAAATACATGGTATTTTACGTATGTCGTAAATAATTCTAGCAGACATTGTTGATTTCTCGTGTATAAAAATCTGTATAAAAACGTCACCGGGCGATGTTAACGGCACATGCCTACCTAGTAAATGTAACTTCCATGGTAAACTTTTCCGGTTTTATTATTTTCCTTCTTAAAAATTTTGTCTCAGCATAATGCATGAAAATGGTACATGAAAAATGTTCCTGTTTATCGTATTGGAGGATTTGGTTAATGTGTTCTCATTTTTCTACTTTTTTTACTGGCCGTTTGTTGTTTGGGATTCACAGTTCGTGAAAACCCCACCAAAAGTTAAAGGAAAATAAGGAAAACTATTGTTCCTATTTGATAAAAAGCAAATTGAATTATACATTATTCGATAGAAATTACTTGTATTATGTACTTACGTCTGTTACGAACATTTGGGATACGGTCAGTAGCCAATTTAGGCTTTCCTAAAGAGTTGTAAAGCTGTAGGTTTAAGTTATTAATTGATAAAACGGAAATATTATGCCACAACATTTATTTCGATCCATCGATATTCTCCGTTCAATTTCAGACTAAAATAATATGTCTTTAACGTTTTAAGCCTTGCACAGGGTTTTGTGTTTTACTATAAATAACGGTTTCCTGGTACAATGCACACAGTATTTTTACTGTACATAATATTATAACTTATAAGGTACGGTGTTTTCGCTAAAGCCTTTTCACAGATGTTCTTCCGGTCGGATGTGGGATTTACAGACAACAGTGGGTACGACGTCTTACAGTTTGTCATTTCCGATACCTCCACCGACACGCAACTGTCGTCGTTATCTATCTTCCCTTAGAATATCCCGGGATCGTGTGACCCGAGTGGACGAAACGCATCGGTGACGGCATGTCCCCCGTGTCGGACTTCCGACACTGGCGTGACTGAGGCAGATATAATAATTATTAAGTTCCGGTTGACGTGGGCGCATGGCGGCAGTGTGCCTATCGTGGTTGTCAGTAAAATATTCGTCAAATACCCGTGGCAAACACGTCACAACTGTGCAGCCGCCAGTGATGGCGTGTGGGTTACGAAGGCTGTGGCTGCTCAGATCTCAGAGGTCCGGTCCCGAATAATAGTAATAATAATATTGTTTACGGCTACGTGCGGAAGAGGCCCGCAACGTTTTGCCGATAGGAGACCAAGCCTAAGCGCCAATGATTAATAGAATTCAGACTCAGTACAAGTAGGAACCGGAAGGTCGTACCGGATTATATAAGGTATACATCTGGCTTGCCATGTTGCATGCGCCTATATACACTCACACACAGACTTACCTAGATACCTATATACATTTACACAGATGTAGCGCGTAGTATTAGCGAGAATTCACTTGTGGCCATATAAATGGTCTGGCAAAACTAACCTGATACCCGCCTGAAAACCCTGCTAGGATTAGTCGCGCTTTTGTATAATTACTTTAGGTTAAGTTATATTTATATATATATATTTATTCGCGTGTTCATTTGTTTTTGGACCTTTAGTGTTATAGCCACCGACGCTTGTTGCCGTATGCTTAATTTCACATCGCTAAATCCAGTTGTAGGACGACACGGAGCAATATAGAGGTTGTTCGTAGTTACTAGCTATTGTTCACTCAAATATAAATTGTTTAAAAAAAGTCACTTTCGTTTTCAGTATGTTCACATACACCCACTAATAATACATAGAATCTGTTGCAAATTTCTGATATTATTTTCGCTGAACATTTGTACCTAATTACAATTTTAATTATAAACAAACCTTATAGGTGTTTAAAATCATTTTATAACAATATTTAACTTTTAAAAAACTTATATAAAATCATATTAATCTATGAAATGATCACTACTTTTCCATAATACCAACTAATAATTAAATGGTCCTTTATTGTAGAGCAAATAACAACAAAAAACACAGATGGCTTAAAAGCGATATTAATACACTCAATTCATACGTGCCGTTCAATTTCGATTTGCAATAAGTAGTTTTTCATTATTGATTTGACCCTGAAAACACTCAATAGAGGTTAGGTGTAAAGTAGATTTTACAAGCAGTATCACGTGAGATTGTAGTTTTGATTCGAGAAACGATTCAACGGGTGGTTGAATCATCAACAGAACTTAAATAAAAAGCATTATTATATCCAAGCCAAATATGCGGCTCGAGTTTTGAACACACATAAAATGTATAGTTTTCACTCTGAACTCGACCTTTTGATGACTAATAACAACAAAATAACAGCTTCAATTTCCATTATTTCTAGAGTTTAATGATATAACTTATCAAAAACGAACACATATGTTTCGTGAAAAATTGTTTGTATTCGACAGCTAGTAAAAGTAATGTTGTTCTTTTCATTTTATGAGATAGGACGAGTATACAAAAAAAAATTAAGATTTGCCTACTCTACAGTCAAAATAACAAGATGATATTACTTTTGTCGAATAAAATATTTGCATTTTATATATTAAATAATATATTATATTTCGAAAATATAGATTGGTTTGAAAATAAATTCTGTGACACATTTGAATATTATGTATTACGGGCATCTTTTGTCATCACTCATCATATACTTGACATTGTATTGATCGATTAAGGCCATATATCCTTGGAATGTTCTTGAAAAATAATTAATTTTTTTATGCCAAAATACCTTCGATATTTGAAACTTAAATTTATTGAAAAAACAATTGGAAAATATAAACTTAAAAAAACCTTAAGTAAAAAAATAAAAATAATTTAATAGTTATGATGGTTTATTGTGAGTACACGGTAGATATAGTTTTTTTTAATAATGCATAATAATAATATATATATACATATACATTTAGATGTAAATATACACAAATTATTTGACTTTATTAAACATTTTTGCATTATTTTAATATAAAAAATTTCAGTCAATTAACCGATGTCTTATTAATAATATCAGTCTATGAATTAGCATAACGGTATTAAAAAAATATTTATCTTTGATTATTTTATTACTTTTTCCCTTACCCTACCTAGTCATCCACCCCAGATTTTACCAACCCCCTAGGATATTTTACCTAAAATGTTAGTAATATATTTATAATAATCTTATAATCGTATTTTTTTTTTAATATGTATATTTTTTTTTTGATGCTGTAAAACCGTTAAAAAATATAAATTAGTAATTACAAATCATATCTGTACAGTAAAGATATATTTTAATATTAAAAACATAAATAATTGCATAGAAAAATGTTGTTAATCAGAGTTAAATTTACAATCATTTTTTGCAATTTCTATTACTATTACAACTTATTTGTTAAATTTAAATTAGTAAAAATATTTACAATTACTAAACAAAAATATCAAAACTTACATAATATATTTTACTTAATAAAAGTGTTCCAGAAAAAAAAATGATAGGTATATTATTATATTAAAACCAATATGTTTTTCTTTTAAATTATAATCTATATGGAGTTGTATTACAATTAAAATTCAGTCTATATATGAAATTCAATATAATTATATATTCTTTCCCACTCGAAGCTGCTATAATTTTACTTCATACTTTGTTTACATTTCAGAAAACTAACAATTCATAGGTATAAATTGCAACATAATATCCAATGTTTTTTTAGTCGTCTAAGTCTTACCAATATATTGAATTTTATTTTATTTTTGTATTGAAGAATACATATTATATTATGATTTATGATTTTTTTTTTCTTTTGCAAAAAGGAAGTTTCATATTATTATGTATTTTGATTTTAAACTGCTATATTATGAAATAATACACTACAAGAATAAAATGAAAACTGACGCTTCGCTGAACTAAAAATATCTGTACAGTTAAATGAAATTTCTATCAAA
Source organism: Myzus persicae (assembly GCF_001856785.1). Classification (NCBI taxonomy): domain Eukaryota; kingdom Metazoa; phylum Arthropoda; class Insecta; order Hemiptera; family Aphididae; genus Myzus; species Myzus persicae. The sequence continues at coordinate 19,786 of NW_019103864.1, forward strand.
AAATCGACTTGAATATGGCTTGTATACAGAAAATATATTTTTCTTCGCAGCGCAAATGTCAATTTTTCACGAATGACTTTGCCTGGACCATTTTGTCACTAAATAGTTTTCGATATCTTTCCAATTCCTTTTTCTCCGATAGTTTAATGGATTCTAATCTTTGACGGAAACACAAAATGTGCATATAAGTGTCTATCCAACTATATATATATTTATATCTTATACAACTATTGTATAAATGCATCTTCACATGAAACCTTTTATCGACTACTTGGTATAATAATAATATGTTCTACCGAATTTCTGTACAATGACGGAGCATGGCCTCTATATAGTGTATTTACAAGAATATTCTTTCCATGACGTAAAATCTTTTGGCAGGCACCGACAATCCTTTCAAGAAAGCTGACCACCTGCAAGTGTTTGATAAACTTTGTTGAACTTCACTTTTGAACGTATATAGAGATATTTTCTAACTAAATAAAGGTTTCTTTTTTTTTTAACAATTATAAAATAATATTTCCATTTTCCAATATAAAAATAAAATATAATGTGTTCAAATTAAAATTAAAATGCATTTTAATAGTATATGGATAGTTTGTATATGTTTAGCATTTTACTGTAGGTACATCGCAGTACGTACTTATTTTAATATACAATTTTTTAGTTCCTTTTTATTATAAATTAATATTTATGGGTATTTTTAGCTGTATGTTCGGTAACTAAATACTTATATAAATGTGATTTTCCATGCCCAGCTCTGGTATGGATTCTGAACTTTAAAATATTTATCAGTACAAAAGTGTATACTCTATATGCACGCTCATGATTTCAAATTTGAAAATTTTTTTTTGCCAACACAAAAATCATATTATTTTAAAATTTAAATGCACTTAAATTTTACTTGCTTATGAATTTTAATAATGAGTATTTTATATAAAGAAATATACTTAAAATCCTTATATTTTGTTACACTTAGGCTTAAATCAATAATTTTTGTTGGTATAATGATTTTATTAAATTAATCGAGGGAAAGAAACACGTCATTGTTAAAGATGGAAATAAAATATGGTTGACTGATTTAAATATTAATTTTGTTTTTGTTTCATCACTTGTACGAATTATCATAAAAATTCAATCTGTCTCTTCCATAATATTTTTAATGTAATAATATTGCTATATTACTGTATACTATTTAACTATTTATATCAATAATATAAGATGGAACAAAACAAAGTTAAAAACATTAATAATATTCTTTAAAGTACAGTTTTGTGTTTGTGACCATTGTATAATACACTTCCTCTTATTTTAATTTCTTAAATTATTCAATACTTTGGTAAAAATATTTTATGCAGACGGCAGGGTAACCATATTCTTCACAGGTAAACATTTTTTTTTTTTCGTAATTTTATTTTTGTTTATTATAATTTACTGCATTGAAAGAGATTATAACAACTAATTATTTTACTTTGATATTTTTAGTAATATATTTAGTTTAAGAATGCGTTGTATCTTGTGTTGTATATGCAAATGTTTTTCAGTATAATAAGTGCTCTAAATGTTACATGTGAGACCATAATGTGACCTATAATATGGTGTTATGTTAACTGTTTTAATTAAAAGGTTAAAGTGTTCGTAAAGTGTTTTCTATGAACTTAAGATTTACTAATAATAGTTGGTATTCATGCATTATTTTAATTATACAATTATGTTAGTTTTTGAGATGTCTTTTAATCGAATCTGTAGCTCTAAATATTAATATACGATATATCTGGATGTGTTAATGGATACAATAGTTAAATCATTTTTTTATGTCTACAATCATTAAATGTTAAAATTATATTTTAAATAGTTTTATAAATATAGGTACAATAGCGATTCCTAGCACTATCTAGAGTCACACATGCCAACATGTTTTATTGTTGCGTTTAAATGTATTAAAATAATACACCACTACAACTTTAAAAGTGCAAAAGTGATCAAAGTGTGATTTATTAAAATAAATCTTTTAATCATAACAATTGAAAAGAAAATGAAACTCTTCGTTGTATCCAAAACATTTGTGATTGTCTGATTAAAGTATCAATGTTTTGAATAAAACGATATCGTTGGTCTAATTGTTCGCTGGACAGTTTTCTATAGATAAATTATACTGATCATATTATGAGCTTTGTCAACTTCACATGGTATTTCTACCCTCACATTAACCCGAGATGGTCTGCCATATTTTATTCAAAGCAAAAGGATGATCGTTATCTATGGACAATAACATTATGGATTCGTGCGGGGGCAGTGTTGAATAAATCGCCAGTCCTTGCGTGACCTCTACATTTCAATATACATTGTAATTTATAATGTACAATATGTTCATATAGGTTTGATGTATATTGTGACCAGAATAGGTAGAAAGTTATACCATGTAAACATTTTGTATATTTCAGGACTTTGATACAATTTCAGTAACAGAAAATTAATAGTAGGTACAAACATAATGCAAATGCTCATTCTAAAACAATGTTTTTGTCACTGGAATGAACTTAAAAATTTAATTTATCAAAATTCTTATATGATTTGAGAAAGTTTAAAAACTTGGTTTCAATATAAAGAAATATAAAATGAAATACGATTCTTTCGATTTCATTTATTAACAGACAAACGAAAACCTGAAATGAAAAAAAAACGATAATCCTGATTTTGACTGATTTCTTCAGGTTTTAAGTAAGTACCTACCTATTTATTTGTTCAAGGGAAACTTTAAGATTGTTTTGACCCTTGCTGTATCAACATCATTAAAAATTATCAAACACTTTTCAAAGTGTTTTAACTTAAATCTAGAATTCTGATGTTAATGACCAAACCAAAATATGGTAAATAATACTTTGAATGTTCAAAGTAAGTCTTTGTGCTAAATATATGCATAATAATTTAAACCCACAATTAAATGTTTGATTTAAGAAAAAAACATCAAACTCAATCAGTAATATTAATTCAATAAAAATTCATCAATAAGTGAATATCATCCTTATAAGACTTATACTAAATTAATGTCGTATTTTGTATGAATAAGAGTAATCATATTGTTTTTATTCAAAGTAGATAATATTTGACCACAATATATAATAATATATAATGTATCGATCATTATCAAAAAGTTGGTATGTTTTTGCTTTGAATAAAGGTCATAAATTCCGATTATAATTCCGTTTTTTTTTTAAAAATCCTTATAAAATAAAAACTAATGGTCTCTATTTAATAAGCTGTGTAATTAAATAGAAAAATTAAAAACCTTGAAATAGACGCATAAATTATATGAAACTGAATTAGTGTCAACGTTTATGCAAGGAACTAAAACAAAGTCACACGTAAAATTATGACATTTTATTCATACTTTGTAGGTATTAAACAGGAGCGTTTAATATAGCTGTTTTTCTTGAAAATGCGTTGTAATAAAGTCTCGAGACAATTAAATGGAGTAATGCGAATAAAAGAATAATGACAAATGTTTAGCGATTCAGAAAATGAGCAAAATTACATCTCCAAAGATACGATTAACTCACTGCTGTTTCTTTTCTTTTGACCAGACAGTTTTAATTGTATGATTTAGTTATAATTCTTTAGAAATATTTGAAGAATATAAAGCACCTGAAATTTTAAAGAATACTCACATTAAATTAAAAAGACTTGTGGTGGAGTTATAAAAAAAAGATAATAATAAAAAACTGATACAAATAAAATCGTAATAACGATATCAATTAGTTAAAAAGTTTTTAAATATTTCATTAGTTTATTCATCGAAGCTATGTTGAATAAAAAATATAATTATAATCTTATCACGCAGTTCTTTGGTTGATCTTTTTATTTATTTCTAAAATTAAGATGGGGTGATAATATTATACATTAGGTTAAGTGAATTATCACAAATGTACATTATCAATATAAAAAGATAAATTCATTTCTTTAAAAATTGGAAATTAATAAACAAAAGTCAGTTGGTAGGTTGTGCTATAATATACATTTTCACTCTCACCAGTTTTACATTATTTCTTAACTGTATTATATTCTGTTATAATAATGTATGACTCGTTTAGTATACTTCCACTTTATTCAGAATTATTATACATTTATAAATTGTACGCGAAATCGATAACAAAATATTCAACTTGTCACACTTAAAAATGAAAGCGATTAGAATTTACATCACTGTTGTGCATTTTCACTTCTCGGCCATATACTGATCTTGTATAATTACTCGTTATGAATATTTATTTTAATGAGTAACTTCGATTTATAATCAAATAACATGGTTGTGTTAAATCTAACATCCATTTAGCTCATATAATACAAATAAATTACAGCAATACAAGCACGGAGAAAGAATAATTCCAAATTGCATAATATTATTTTATGTATAAGTCGTAATAGACAGGTAGTATATTATTTTTTGTTAGTTTCATAGAGATAAAGCAATAAACATATTTAATACTATAGTAAATCATAATATGTTATGAGTGGTTTTTAACATAACCTTAAGGTTAGTTATCATAAAACTCTTATATGCAAAATATTGTCAACCTCTCAACGTAACATTTTTGTACCTCCACATTTTAATAAAATATTCCTAGGTATGTTCAAGTAAAAATTCACCATTGTTTGAATTCATGCATGTGTACTCGTTGCATGAATATATTTGAGTTACTGAGCATAGCAAGGGAATAGATAATATTTCACAATAATTATGTGTATTTTTACATTGCGTTCTCACCAAAATGAGTGATCTAAAAATTCAACATATCGTAATGCATATATCTAATTATACAACATTTTATCAAGTTGACAGTTTAAAGATGACATTTTTAGTCTTTTCATTGGCTTACCGAATCATTTTGAAAACACTATGAAATTAACAGCTTCTCGTTTTTAAAAAAATTACTTACCTACTTGACAAGATAGATTTTGGTTATAAAATGATTGTTATAAAAAAAAATTAAAAGCTTAGACAATTAACATTTTCAAAGAGATTATTTGATCCGCTTGTATACTGCTTATGTAAATATATTAAAAACATTTCGTCCATTTTTAAGTTAAATAAAGAGTTTTTTTTTATAAATGTTTTATTTTTTTGTTGTACAATTTTTCGTTTTTATTTTGGAAAACTGGACATTTTGTTTCATAGGTTAATCTGGGGTAATTAAAATTTATGTTGATTAACAGTTTTTAAATATTATTTTTTGACATTTTTCTTAGAGTTCTAATGAAACCAACATGATGCAATGACTATATCGAAATTAATCTGTGTATTTCTAATTCTTAAGCTATAGTTTGAAATCATTGGAAAAATAACACTTTATTAAAATATAACCGTTAATGCACTTTATACATTATATTATATAAAATAATATGAACATTTTATAATCTTTTTGTACCAGAGATTAGATTTTGAGCTACCTATATTATGTAAGTGCAGTTGATTTATGTACTGACAACGGGGTCATAAACTATTTTACATGACGAGCGCCGTCAGCGGTGAGCATACATGTTTGGTATTGCCAATGCAGTTATGCCGTCACCGGAAACATTAATAAAAATCTGAAATAGGAGAGGAAAGGGAAAAAAAAGAAAAACGATATACGGTTGACAGGTAGTAAAATTGACAGCGATCGGAAACTTCAGTCATATACTGTTCCCGTATATGTTCAAGACCATATACCGTTTTATTAATATAAAAATAAAAATAAATCTGGCCTTACAAAAACATGAAAAACATAATCATAAAGTGACAATCAGATAATAAAAATTAATAAAATGGAATAGAGAAGAGTACTTATCACTCAAATTAATCTTCTTATGAAATTAGTTCGCTATTTAAAAGAATACAATTCACGGTATCAAATAATGTGGAATTTTTACTGGTTGTGCTTATACTTACCTATTTATTAACTGAATGAAAACTAATTACTTTCTGAACTAAAGAAAATGAAATTTAGATAAATAATATCTGTATTTATTTCTCAATACCTAGTTTTGATTTATCACCTGAAAAATAAACGTTCAAATGTTAATTATATTTAAAAGGAATATACTACCTGCTAATATGATACTAATAATATTATAATACATGTGTAATTTACTTAGGTAAGACTTCTAGAGCTGTTAGAATGTTTAAAAAGTAGTAAATAATAGTTTTAAATATTATTTTATATTAAGATTTAATTTGATTTAAAACTATTACTTTAGAACAGATTGAATGGTATGACAACTACGGAATGATTCCTTTTAGGTTTAACCCATATATATTTCATACTTCAAAGAGCTTTATGGAATCCTTTTCTACAAAGAATATTTTAATATTTCAGGATTTGTACAATTTCAACTGTAGGTATTATGCAAAGACGTAATGGATTCATATCTTAATATGTTAATACATGTACGTATAATATTGAATTGCTGTAATTGATCAAGATGCTATAATATATTAACCTAAAAAAAGTCTTTCAAATTATCTAAAACGTAACTTAAATAAATTCCTTATTATAGTATTATAATATCTACCAACCCAAATCGCATGTTTCATATTAGTTATAAATACAAATGAGTGGTAGGTTAGTAAGTATTGTTTACCATATGTACAACTTATTCGTTGATAGTAATATTAATGACATGTGGTAGTAACCATAAAACATCGTCTATCTCTGATACGGTACATCGGTGACAGATTAATATCAAACGTGCGGAGGATATACGTGCATTATTATGTTAAATTAAACACAAGACACTTAATTGTGCAAAGTACAATTTAACGTAGGTAATTGGTATTTTAAAATAAAATGTACGCGTACCACATTTTATTTTACCGATTTCCTGATAGCAATAAATGGATCAAGCGATGAAACGACGTATATTAACACCTACCTTTTTGTCGTACATTACCCCAGCGCCCCACTTACGATTTTCAAAATTTGTTTGCCTGAATGTTAAAAGTCAAAGTTAGAACAAAATTATTCCAACAGTAATTTAAACTATTTTAGTTTTTAAATTAATCAGAAAATTAGCTACAGGTGACTGATAAGTTTTAAACTTTAAAAAAATTTACTTTTCAACTTAACTTAGACGTTTTAAATCAGTTAACGCCAATCTTTGAATATTCACTTATTACCGTGTTACAAATACAGCTAAATATTACAATATTACTCTCGGTTTTCCATTTTATTTGAATCAATTTCATGTCATGTATACAGTGTATTTATTATGACTAGATATGATATTGTAATTTATGCGGTGAACGATATTCATTCAAATGTACACATAAATTATTAAATGATCCACCTCACAGAATTTACACTCATTGATTAATACTTATAGAATTAATATAATATTTATTTATGGTACCCAATCAGTAAACGGGATTATTTTTAAAATAAAAAATGTAGACGAGTGGTTGACAAGTGTAAATTATAGACAACACGGAAATGAAACAGTGTAATTCGATTACACCTTTAATTGATGCTGAAAAAAAATTATTTTCTTGGGTTATTTGAATTCACCCGGCGTCAGTGTACTCGGAAAGTAATTGATAATATTTCATAAGTGCATCGTGCAGTTATTATAGTTGTACAGGAATATAATTAATAAACTAATTAAAAAATATCCTGACTAATGGGTTAAAAGGCAATAATTATTCGGAAAATATTGTGTCACGAGTGTTCGGCTGATAATAATAATATCGAGAATGCAATTGATTTGATGAGAAATAATTGTTTGTGTTTTCAGAACCGATTTGTTGGAATAAAAATAAAGTGTACTATTACAGTGTTACAGCATTAGAGAATGCACTATACTATTACCTATATTACTAGTTGATCCCGAGCACTTCGTTGCCAGTTCAAAATATCAACTTCATATTATGATTCAAAATTTGTGTTCAATTCGTCATTTAATTGTGATGTTCAAAACTTCCCGTGACTAATAATTCCCGTCGATTTATCTCATCCAAATCTCCATTAATGATTTTTAACACAGCCATATACAGTACGGGTCTAAAATTATATTTACGCATAATAACTATTTTTTTCTCTCATTTCTAGCTTTGTATTGTGAAACAATTTTTAAAATCAGTACCTATTAATAACCAAATGCTATTTCTTATTAATCTATACTAAATCTTGTAACCAATAGCAACCTTATAATAAACAAAGATGTATTGGTATATGTTATTATTTTTTTATTTTTTATTATTATTTCTATTTAAAATTAAAAAAAAAATTAAAGGATAGATCCTTGGGATAGTTAAGCTTCCTTATGGTAAAAATAATTTAATCAGTTAAGTAGTACCAGAGATGACCCCGAACAAACGAACAATTCTTCTTCTTCATATTATACAGGGTAACTCACCAAGCATGCTCATCCCTTATTTTCTTCAATAACGCAGCTATTCGAAATCTGATTTTTTAAAATTTTTAACTATACTTTAAGACCATATTTTCAAATTCTTGAGATTTTTTGTACTACTTTAGGACCGTATAATTTACAGTAAAATAGGGGGGGGGGGGTCCTCGTTTGAAAAATAGAAGTTTGTATCGCCCCAGTACACTCCTGAAATAAATATAGCACAAAAGAATTCAATGATTTGAAAGTACGGTCTTTGAGTGTATTTGAAAATTCCAAAAACCATAATTTGAATAATTTCATCATCAAACGAAAAAATAAGGGTAAGCGTGCTTGGTGATAATCGCTCTGTATAATATTAGTTTATATTATAATATACTGCACACGTATAATATTATGTATTATAATACAATATCATTATTGTACGTCATCGTATATCCCTATTTACCGTAATGTTTTCAGGTCTTCTGCTCTCCGGCACAATGTTCCAAACGCACAACAACAGTGCCGTCGATGATATAATAATTTTACCGTCATTTATTATATTAGGTTCGAGTGGCAGCCATAGTGTACAGCGCGCTATTCCAACTCATAACGTTACAACGGAGCGGCGTCGCAATTAGACATGTCGTTTGCATAATTAAAGGCTTTGAGAGCGGAGGCGGCGGAGGCCGCTACAAAGGCATCGGGCGCACACACACTTGCACACACGCACGCACGCACACACACGCACAAAGTATATAATATATTATATTGTACGCCGCCCAACAATAAAATGTTGTATCATCTCTATAAATGCCACGGAGTGCACACATTTAACCATCAATAAATTGTCGTCGCGCTGTGCGTGCCCGGAGTGTATCGATTAATGAATATTGTTGGCCACCGAATCCGAATCGCACCGAATGTGCAGGATCGCGCGCATATATGTTTTAAACTTTGTTTTTTTTTCTCACATCTGGCCCGTTTGGCTAACCTAACTGTTGTATATGTATGACATTTTATTTTCTGAGCGATACGAATGGATTTTTTTTCCAGACATACGTTACGAACGTGCAGTACATTCAAATTGTCTCCGCTCTGAACGGTATTCCTGCAGGCCTATTGCTATAGTTATGCTCAACATTTGAACCTGGAGGTAATGACCAGTAAAAACTATTTGTGTGTTGTATGTCTTGTTGTCGTTGCGTCCAAAAATAAATCGGACACATTCATTTGTATAACAGTTCAGTATCTAAAGATCGTATATATATATATGTATATTGGTCGTTGCACCCGACAAAGTACATTTTTTTCAATACTGCTATTTAAGAAACTGATTTTGGTCGAACGGCGATGTCCCGTTGTGACCCCCAGGTCTGAGAAGACATCTTTAATATTCTAATTGACCATCCGATTACTGCATTAGTCATTTTTTATGGTCACTCAAAATAAGTTCCTTTTGATATTCTAAAATCATTGATGCATTATCTTTGGCTATCCGTAAGAATATGGGGATTGAGTTGTACAAAGAAAATTAAGAATTTATAAATCAACTCGATACGAATGTACGTAGGTACCTACTATATTATGTTGTTAAAAAGACAAAGTTACGGATACGATGCTGAGGATATTAAATTAAATGCACATAAAATTATACTATTTTAATATTTATAATAAGTACAAAATGTTTGATGTTTGCTGATACGAACAAATTTCTTTTTCAAATTCTCGAGCAGTTAAACACACTGCAAATAAACAATAGAGCTGTACTGAAATAAAGAAAACGCGTCAAATTAACGTAAAAGCCCAACTGGAAATTGTTATTTGAACTGTCTTTCTACCTGAGCAGACACTTAACAATGAAAAATTCATCGTCGAAATATTTTACGAGTTCTTCATCCTGCTGCTTTTAATGAGATTTCAATTTTTCTTGGTTATATATTTTAACTAATTACAGCAAAATATATTCACGGAAATATTCTAAAGATTGCGAAACATTGTTTCGGTTTATTCAGACGTCCGGAAAATAATACAATATGATATTTTGCCTTTTCATTGGATGTTACATAATATTTATAATCTTATTAATCCAACGATATATATTATTCATCTTCACGGAAACACAAAAATGTATACAACACTCTGTCCAAAACGATGATAGTAAATACGTTTGGAACAGAATTGAGTAGGTATAATATTTGTTTAAAAACCAGTATAATATTATAAGACCATAATAATTTGTTTGTGAATACTGAAAAACAATTAAAAATGAACATACAATTATTTACTTAAAACGAGAATTGTGGACGTTTAAAAATACAGTCAGTAGACGTATAATAAATTAGGTACCGACTGTCATATAAAAAATATACATAAATTGACACATAATACGCGTGACATAAATATATTGCGTATTATACATAAAAAATCAATTTCATTGATATCTGCATAACCGACAATGCGGAAAAAAATAATTGACGGTAAATATCAAACATGATACGGTTAAATCAATATGGGTTAGTGATAAAAAAAAAAAAACAAAATTTATTTTTAACTCAAGTTCAAACTTATGTGGCTCATCAATCTTACCGATAAGGATTTACACATTTAATTAAGCTAAAAGGCGTATCTCTAATTCTCTTGTTACAATATAATATTATATATTTATATAGTAGGTAAATCGAATATTGATATTTAAAAAAAATAATTATGTAATTATAGTTTTTTCAATTAATTCTATGTATAGTTTGTAATTTATAATTTCAATTACATTATTTAAATTTAATCGATGATCTTTTTTTTCAATACTGCTATTTAAGAAACTGATTTTGGTCGAACGGCGATGTCCCGTTGTGACCCCCAGGTCTGAGAAGACATCTTTAATATTCTAATTGACCATCCGATTGCTGCATTAGTCATTTTTTATGGTCACTCAAAATAAGTTCCTTTTGATATTCTAAAATCATTGATGCATTATCTTTGGCTATCCGTAAGAATATGGGGATTGAGTTGTACAAAGAAAATTAAGAATTTATAAATCAACTCGATACGAATGTACGTAGGTACCTACTATATTATGTTGTTAAAAAGACAAAGTTACGGATACGATGCTGAGGATATTAAATTAAATGCACATAAAATTATACTATTTTAATATTTATGTGCAAACGGTATGTTTACGTTTTAATAATACTTAATAACAACAATAAATGAATCAGTGAATTTTAAATACCTATAGCATTTTAAACTAATTGATCGATCACTACATTTAACAAATATCAAGTTGAATATATTTTTAAAAAGTAAATAGTAACTACACACAGCGTCAGCCTATCTAGCAGAGCACCTAGGTGAAGCTTTTTCAAAACATTTTTTTTTTTTTATAATTTCATAGCTACAAAAAATAATTTAATATAATCTTCAATATATTCCAACGATTATTCTTCCATAAAATTCTTGTCGAATTGTACGAAATAATCGTAAATCCAAAAAATAATATTAATAAAACTGTCACATATTCTTATAATAGCCAAATAGTGTATCTGCGCATAATTTATTTTCTCAATAATATTGGAAAAAATCATTTCTCTGAAAATGTAATGTCATAGCTATTTTAGACGAAAAATACATTGGTTCGCTAGAAAAATTCTTTGCTTACACGAAACTGACAAACTGAGTACTAAATTATAAAACAATTATTTAAAATGAATAGTGAATTAGATAATATACATTAATCACAGGAAAACCAAAAAAATTGAAACATTTTTTTTTCTATTTCAATACTTGTTGTTTTAGAGTTATGTAATTTACTAAATAGTCTAACGAAATGCAGTATTAGCCAAAAGCAATAAAAAAATATAATAATCATTACTTTTATAAAATATAATGTCAACCAGTTAGAGTTGTATTGGTGTTTATATATGCTTATTATGAGTTTAGTTTATTTGAGTATATTAATATGATCTACTGATTTAATATTTGTATTTAATTATATTAATTTGAATTTTAAATAAATTTAATGTAGGGATAAATAAAAATGAGTCTCATGATGTTTATAAAATAAAAGGCAAAATGAGATGAAAAGAAATGTGATTGCAGTTTAAAGGCTTGTAACGACCACTAATAATAAACAAAATAAAAATATGTTTCTGAAAGATGGTAAAACCGTAGAACCATTTCTTCTGTCCAAATATTTGGGGACTTCCATGTCATATTAAAATACCTAGCTAACCAAACAAACAATAATCATACTGTTTTAATATTTCAATTTAATAAATTTTAAGACATTTACGGTATAAATTATTCTTTAAAACTAAAATATTTATTATTTCGTTATTAGTTTAAATATTAAAATAGCAATAATACAGTTCTATTTTAGATTGTTTATGCTATAAATCTTCATGTATGTTAACCTATATTATGCCAATAACAAGATATAACAAAAAAAAAAAAAAAATATATAAATGTACATATTTTATTTTAGTATAATACGTGTGTGCAATATTGAATTCTTTTAACTAATATTTTCCTACCATATAAATTAATAACTATGTATTCTATGCATGATATTACAACATGGTTTAGTGTACGTCGGAGAGAATAAATTAATTAAAAAAAATTAATCTAAATTCTTCACAATAGTCTCTGTTTTGGATGGGATCACTGAACTATAAAATATAGGGACTGTTGTATTTTCCTTTTAAACTTAAAACTATCATCGGGCACTAAAAACCGTTCTGAGTGGTGTTTTAATTTCACTTTCAAAACAAATAATGGAAGTTGTTTTATGTATATGAGTGTACGTATTAACGAAAAAATAAAAATGATTTGAAAATATTTTAAATGTATATACTTACTTGTATAACGAAAATACAGATAGACCACGAGAAATTAATTGTCCCCGTAAATATCACTGCTGGAATGGAATAAAGTAATGAAGCCAAATAATAGCAATAGAAAAAAATCAGAGTAAAACACGATATTTATGGTTACGAAAATAGATAACAGATGATATTATTCAGTATATATTCTGTATATATACATATAGGTACCTACATATATTCCACTTTCTAAGAATGATGACATCCCCAGTTTCAAACGGTTTTTCGCTATAACGGTAACATTATTTTACATTTTTATTGTATTTTAATATTTATGTGCAAATTGTATATTCGTTGTAAACAAATCTACACGGTTTCGGTGCGAATAAATTTACGACGCTAAAACATGTATGACAAAAAAAATTCAATAAACATAATCAAACTGTACCAAATTGAACGGAATAAATCGAATCACAGTGCATAATATTAATATTATTATTATGTTTATGATACGGTTTACTTATTAAATCTAAAACATGGACGAGGCATTGATGAGATATCATAAAACGCCGATCGATCGCGAAATAGTTGTTGTTCTCGGGTGATATATTTTGCATCTTGTGAATGCAATAATATTCAGTAATCATATTTTAATGGTCATATTTCCGACCGATGCATTATTCACTTAATATATACTGTGACATGTCATTTTTAAATTATTTATTATTTAGCACTTAAGTTGTTACAGTGTAAAATAAGAATATAAAAGAGTCATGTTGCTCTTATTATTTCGAATACGCTTCAGTTGTTTAACAAGATGATGACATTCAAATGGTGGACTCGGATTCAGAGTTCAATAAATCATCCACTATTCTGTTTTAATATATTTCATAACTTTTTCGAGCATCCATTTCGCTCAACCATTAAACACGAATCGACTGCAGTGTTGTAGCAAGTATACTGTGAGAAAAATAATACTTTTTTAATTCTCATTAATTTTGAGTGAAATTAATTTCATAAAATATGTTTAGACAGTTTTGTCTTATAATACAAAATATAATATAGCACTTATTATTATTTATAAGTGCACATAAGTAACTTTGCCTGAAGAATATTTTCCTATTATGATCAATTAAACTAATTGCTTTTTAAATTATTTGTAAAATTAACCATACACAAACATAATCTTATAATATTAATACAAATTATCCTTCTACGGTGGCATGTACAATAGTTTTCTGCTGTTTCATTAAAATAAAAGTCTTATCAATAATAATCCATAATCAGCCATATAGATAGAGTACTTGCGGAGTATTATGCTTTTGGTGAATACAAAATTGTATAATAATTTTCTGTACACGCGCGGGTAAGATACCCGTTTATAGGTTGATATAAAAATTACAAAAACTCTTCTTGTAATTAATTATGAACTTTTTTTTTTTTTTATCGAAATCGTTATAGTCACTCAAAAATGTATTACACAATTATATAAAACGCATAACTCACTATAAAAATTATAATAATAGAAAAATAGTACCGATAAATAATGGTATTCTAGACTCCTTCAGTTGGTTCCTTTTGTTTGAAATTAAAGACAATTAAATACCTCCCAAAAATTAAGAACAACAAATTAATTATTGTTTCATAGTTTTTGTTTATAATCAAAACAAAATAATTCTGGTTTGATTATTTTCATTCATGGAAGATACAGAAATAGAGTCAGGTAGAATATTAGTGTTTATTTGCATATTCATTAACGTTCTAATAAATATTCAGAAATGGAAGCATTAAGTTTTAAATGCCTGAATTGGATTTTCTTAATAACTTTGTGCATGGTACACTGTTGTTATTATAATTCACGAAATTAATATGTTAATAATTTAACGTAATAAACACAACTATTGATTTTATATTACGATAGAATACATTTTGTGTATAGTGTATGATTTGTATTTGAACTTTTGACAAAGTCCATTGTGTTGTTATTATTATTAATTCTGAATGGTAATATATGATATAAATATAAGACTGTTATTGCGTTCTCGGCAGAACATTTGTTGGTAATCTTCAACTCTGATGGTGGTTTTTGGTAACAAAATGTATCCTGTTGTTACTACGGGGAGTTTTGTTAGGTTAGGGTGGTTAGGCTAGGATAAGTCGGGGAAATTCAAAGTATTATTTTAATTATAGGGAAAAAACCAAAAAAACGGGAACAATAGAAATATTTACTCAAAACGGTTTTTTTTTTACTCAGTGTATTGATATTTTTTATTATATGTTAAGAGATTAGACATATTTTTATGGAAGGTTCCACGTTTTTAGGTTTTATAGCGTATATGTATTATGTTATAAATATTAAAATAAATTGTAGATGACATTTAATATTCAAATTTTAATTACATTTCCCACGTTCAGTAACTCAAAAAGAGCGTGTTTTTATATTTTTATAGTTCCCATTTTGATAGCGATATCCACATGTTTCAATAGGAATACAAATAATAATATAAGTGATATTATAAATAGTATATTTGTACAACATATAAAATAATACTGATACGACTGATGTCTGATACTATCTTAATTCAGATAAATGTGTCAGTTTTCAACACTAGCCCACTGCAGATATTTGACAATTCTCGTACAATAGTTTATAATTTGCTCTGAGCAGTCTAGCCGTACACAAATAACAAGCGTAAAATAATATAAACAAACTTTAATAAAAATGGCAAGGTAGCTTGGTAGCTTAAGCCACGGAAAAGATAATTTAATAGCTAATAGGTCAAAAATTTCAAAATCCATTAGCCATATATTATTGGCAACAATTTTTAAAATCCATATTTTAATTGAAATTTAAAATTCGGGTATTAGTTTTTGACGTCCCCCGAAAAAAAAATAGCTGGAATACTCAAAGAAAAGTAGAGGAAGTCCGTTTTCGCTACCCCCCTCACGATTCGAGCACCGAATTTGTATTATATATGTTACAGTTAAAGTGTTGAATCAATTCGTTTATGAAATAACTAGGTAATTTATAAAATAACTAAAACTTGTAGGTAATTCATGAACTACCTAGTCATTTCATAAAATAACGGAATTCAACACTTTAACTGTAACATATATATTTCAATAATTGATAGTGTACAATGGGCAACATTTAGTTGAAAACGTTCATAACTGCAGAGCGAACTACTCGATGACGAACGCTTATAATAATATACCTACAACCTAGTAGATGTTAAATAATGTTTTGGGGTTGTTTTTTTTTTTATTAATTTCCTCGAATGTTTTTAAGATCATACGCATTTCTGAATTCGTCTCATCTCTCGTAGTTTCTTAATTTCTTACGAGTCACTTTGAATTACACCGTGTTTTTAGAATAAAGAAAAACTTCAAATAGCATATTATATTTTTCGGAAACCTGCTCAAATGAGATTTGTTAATATTTCAGCGTCACCGGTCAAGGCGATGGCCGGTATAATAAGACTTAGCTCAAGTCAAAGCCTATTATTATTTGGCATTCACGTGAAATGGCCCGCAGTTATCTGCGAAACTTTTAATTACACTTTCGAACTCACACAATATACCGTATACATTCGGGAATTATTCTAATTCTTTCGACCGCTCGACTGTGGTTTCCGCACGACATGCGTGCACATTATTACAATAATAATATATCAACAGAAACGGGGGCTTAAACGAGGAAGACCACGTCTACGGCTGTTAGCCCTGTATTCGTTAACAACAATATAATAATAATAATAATAATAATAATAATAATAATAATAATAATAATAATAATGATGATGATGATGATAATATTGTTAATCGACGGGCGGGTTCCCTCGTAAAACTAAACAATAACTATCCGCAAACACCCGGCGTGTTCTGTCTACTGTGTACTATTATTGTAGTTGCCGTTGTATTATATTATTGTTCGCCGATTTAAACGAACGATTTTGTCCCGCGTCGCTATAATAATGATGTGACCTGACTAGCCGACGTTTGTAATAGGGATTTTAAACCGGCAGTCGCGGTGTCTTGATTCCTCACGTACACGCGGATTGCATCGCAAAAACTACGCGTCCAAAACTTCCGAATTGTCTGATGAAGTTTGGTTCAATTTGCATATCCTTCAAACTCCGAGAGCTGCACGTGTATGGTATTTCACTAATAAATTACAGTGTTTCTGATTGGATTCGAGAAATCCTAAATGAATTCGTTCGCATGATCCGTAATACGCGCGTTGCCGTGCAAATTATTAGCTTGCAGTAATATGACGTTATTAAAATAATACAAATAAACTCTGTGTTGGCACCTGCCTAAGTGTTGTTTTTTTTTTTTAAAAATTATTTACATATTTTTGCCGTCGACGACGAGCGGCGGTGATTATCCGAAACGATTGTTATGTTATTTACACGATCTCGATCTAAGATCATACGTGATAACTATATTTGGAAGAGATATTTTGTGCGATTTATGCACTTGATAAATGTATTGATTGATTTTGTTTGGAGTGTGAGGATTTCACGAGTACTCAGCTTGAATTTCGTAAAGTTGATATATTTTGTGTCTTGATAGCATCGAGGCTCATCTAGAATATATCTAAATATGTTATCTATTCAGGATAATGACAACTTCAGACGTCTTCTGTGATTCAACTAGATATTTTTTCTGTGCTGTAGAAATTATTTTACTGAATATTAATATTATTGATGTTCCTGGACTTCTGCTAATATTGTGTGCGGTTTTAATATATTAAAATAGATAATATTATTGTTACTCCGGCATACGAATGCTGAAAGCTATGTGTGATAGTGAAAATAAAGCGAACGACAAACATTGTTTAATCGTTTAGTTTTATTTTGGTTTTCCTCTCATTTGAATACGACAATCCTTACAATTTGTAATATTTAATAATAACTACATATTAATTTATTATATATTTTTATTTATATACGGTCGTTGAAAATAAATGCTTCAGATACGTACAGCCCATGGGTGTAATTAATTAAAAAAATTATATTTGATTGAGGAAATATAGTGGTTTTATTTTTATTCTTCAAGACACATTACGCCTTAAAAAAAACCATATGTTGCTTACATGATAAGTCTGATACATTTTTTTGGTGTAATACGTTTTTAATTTTAAACCATTGTTTTTTTTTTAATTGATCTACTTTTCGTCCAGATAAATGTTCTTCTATCTACTGAACTGACAATTTTAGTTGAATTTATTTTTATGTTTATCAAAATAGTTTTGGGGTCTATTATCTTTATATTTAAGTAGACGAAAAACATGTTTATCCGGGCTCAACACTTTTACTTAACTGTGGTGAGTGGACCCAAATGTAGGCCATAGAGGAAGATCGTCCATGACCATAAGTTGTTCATGAACGAGAGTGGATTATTTGAATTGATTATATTATTAACATCGTCTATCCTAGATTTTATGACTAATGTGCGCCACGGTAGATGGACTGGTTGATCTGTCCAAGTTCATAATATTGTCTAAATTAAACCATTGGATTTTGTGATATAGACAGTTATATTATGTGATTGGATGTATCGTAATGTCTGATGTACAGGGGCATAATGTTCTTAATCGGTTTGATTTTCTCTTACAAATAATAAAAACCACAAAATCGCAGTTTAAATTTTCATCACAATTCCAAGCGTGGCTCGTGGTATAAGTTAAATTTAAGTTAAATTTAAGTTTTATATAAGAGTATTTCACTACTATAGTTATAGACTCGTAGTGAAACCTAGACCTAGTTGGTACATACAGTGTAGTACAAATCGATAATTCTCTAGGTATTGACTTAAAATGTTTAAATTTTGAAGACTTGAATCTCCCCAGTGTAAAAATAAGTGTTAAAAATGGTATCGATTTACACATTTTTTCCCTAGTTACATGTCCTCCGTAACGGTTGTAGAGCTTAAGTTCGCAATAGACTACACGAAGGTAATCAAAATAAATATTTATTATTTTCAATTTTTCAACGGCCCAACTTATTTTTCTCAATTCCTGCTTGCACTGCATTGGGGAATATTCTATTTTAAACGTGCCCACGGCTCATGATATTAATAGCCAGACTTGTTTATAAATACATACGTAGGACAATTTAAAGTATTATTTATTTATTTATTTTTTTGTTATCCTTGTAAACACTCTGCGGAGAATTTAATGATTGAAAGTTCTCGTGTATAAATTATACATAATAACATAACGTATAGCCTAAATTGCTCGAGTTCGGCGCCAGCAGCCATTATTACGTCGGATGCTTCTTTTTTTTTCTTGTACTACCACCCTTTGCCTTACCGCCATAACACTCGCTTACAACCAAATATTGTGTATATTATGATAATAATACAGTAAAAGCCATTACGAGTATGGCGTTCAACTAACCGATCCATATTCTTCATGTTCAGCAGTGTTATTATAATTTTTATATTTGATTTTGAAAACAATATCGTAGATTTAACGTTTAGTATGCAAAATAACTCGTCATTGTTTTACTGTGAACATGAATACGAAATTGGACATTTATCGAACTCCATTCAACTAGTATGCGAGAACGACGAATTATTTTAACAATTTCCATATCATCATTACGGTAGAATTCAATAGTAAAATAACTAAATAATGTCCATGCTATTCAGACTGTTGTAACATGTATAACTTACTGTTTGTTGATTCCTATAATTCATTTGTCATTTAATTGACGTTCAAGTTCAAATAGTTTACGATTTACATTTTACAGTATAATACAAATAATATATTATTATTATTATAGTTGATTGACCCGACATAAAGTTCGAAATATTATGTACAATGTTTGTTCGTCGCCACTTTTACGGTATTAAAATATTTGTTGTACGAGTTGTACATGTGTAAAATATTACAATTAAAAAATAAGATACAATATCCTAAAAAAGACAATGTTTAAACATAGATGGTGGTTTTAACTTGGACTTCGATATAATAAGTCAATTCACTCCATTATTAATTTAGAAATACGTGATTGGTTCTGCTGAAAGCAAATATATCATAATGTTGTGCGTGGGACGGAGGAGGATAACGAATAGTGGGATGACATTCTCTTAAATAACATTTAATAATTGTTTAGCATGCCATCAACCAAATTATAATAATAATCTTGCTTTGCACAAGTTAATTTTTCTAACCTAATCCTGTTAGTTGACATCGACATTTCTATTATTTAATTAAGTTTACATTGATTTGAAAATTACATTGATTAACACATTTGGTTGGGAAATCCGATTTTTGTATAAATAGATATATTAAAATATAATATATGAAAGAATATGTGTATGCATTTGTATATAAAAATTATAAAACGAACATCCAATCAGCTGATTTACTATTAAAAACAATAGTTTTATCATGACATTCTTTGAGATTTTTCTAATGGATTTGAGTTATGACATCATATTATTTGGTAGGTGCATCAATTCTCTTCAATTGAAATTCACTCTCAACTTCGTTATTTTCGATTCTGGACAAAGTGAATAAGCTTTTATGCCACAGTAATGTGTTTACCAGGAAAGAGCTTTTTCGAGAATTCTAATACAGCTTGAAAATGTTCATATAGCATATTATTTGATTGGTTGTTTTGATGGTAAAATTACAATTTAGAAAAATACAACATTATAATGATAGGTTTATACTCATTGTTTATTATTAAATACATAATAAAGTTTGTAAATTATTTTACTAACACGTATTATATGATTTTTTTATTTGTTCACAGGTAAGAACTTTTCAAGAATTCCTTGGAAATACTATTTTCATATTCGACAAAAATTTAAGTAATATAAGAGCTCTCTATATTCTGGTTAAAATTAAGATTTAAATGTAATTAATCGCATGGTTAATTAAAAATTATTTTTCGAAGAAGTAGAAGTGCTCACAAAACTATTGTTAACTTGGTTAATTGTACAGGTGATAAACAAATGTTGTTAAAATTAAAAAATTCTAGTAATTATTGATAGAAACTATAAGAGTATTTCATAAACAAGTAGGTACATACTATTCGTACTTACTTATTATTTTAAATTTATAGAATCGATTCATAAACGATCAAACAACTTTAATTGACTGATTTATAACTATTGGATGTAAACTATTTCCGATCTAAATTGTATTTGATAGTTTACGCTTATATTTATAATAATTTAAATTAAATTATTAAAATTATAAAACACAATAATTTATGTGATAACAATAAAATATGTATCTCGGACAACCAATCTGTATGCATAATATGTTATTGTTCATTCACGAGTTTCGAATAATTTAGTTAAACTAATTCCATCGGAGTATTTATTTTTTCTTTAATGTTTTAACTCCTTTCTTTAATTTTTTAAGCAGCACATTCATTAAGCGATACTTCTCTTAATTACCATACGATTCACTCACAAACTTATGCATGATACACAGACCACCCGCAGTTATCAATCCCACTTTCATACTACTCTGCCCCAGACACTGACATAACTAAAGAAATTCCGAGTTTTCTAATAATCTGAAATCACCGATTAGAACAGTTAATCTCATTACATACTTAAGTCTGTTTCTAGCCTGTTAGTTAGTAAAAATGATTAACTCATTTATAAATAAATCCTTACGAATTCCACTATATTGCTAACGGCCTTAAAAAACATAATATGATAAAACTTCAAAACGTATTATAATAATTTGTCAGTCGTATTGACATTGCGCTCATTGCAGGAACCCACTGCATTCTCATATTTTTTTATATCTTTATATTATTCACTAACATTGAACCATCTAAAAAGCACAGCACATGGTGGTGATCAAAATTTTCATTAAATATTCGATTTTGTCCCAATCACATGATTATTATTGTTATTGTCTTGTACACAATTATTTTGTTCAAGAATGACTAAACCAAACAATATTTCCATCTCTATAAGTAGTTTTTAAGTTCCTTCCCACTAAAACACTATGATTTATAGTTTCGGTGATTAATTGAATACAATTAAAAATTATTTTATCATTAGTAGTAGTGATGTGGCCTATATACTGTCTCCGATCGGCCCTCAGTACGAAATACTCTTGTTGCCAACTATGCCCATGATAAAGTCAACTTAGCTATACACAACGACCCAACAATTGCCTCGGGAAATTTACGATTCCATCTTAATCTACTCTTTGTCTGAATTATATGATAAATAGTGCGTACAATTAAACCACAACAAATCAATCCACGAGACGTTCGCTCTTACACGTGATCACTGCCCAAACAACTCTGTCCATTATATACCCACCCCATCACTAGGTAGTGTTAAATATTTAGACATTACCCTTTTGCAAAATACTTCTATGAAATAATCTCATAAATTAAAAAAGATTAACACTCAACATTCGATGTTGGTCGCTAACAATTTTACCGTCAAAAACTAAGTTAACAAGCTTAAAAAATTTAAAGTTTTTTTCTCTTATAATATAATGCAGCCCAATACTAAGTTTCACTAATGGGTGACTTCCCGCTCACTCAACCCCAATTTCGTCAATTTTGTTCCTGTCTTATCACATAATATAACACATAAAATTATTTTACTATATTTAAAAATTGTATATTATACTCGTTAAAATAAAACTATCAATGAAATGTGTGAGGTTTTGAATAGTGAAACTTCCAAAATTATCTGTTTGACAATAGACAAAATGTGTGCAGTATTGAGTGATGAGGCGATGTGTGGTTATGAGTATGCAGTTTTGAAAAATGCTCTTAGTTATTACATACGTGTTTGACATAATATCGAATGAAGTTACCATTGGCAATAGCTACTGATAACAATCGTAACAAAAACAAAAAAATACAAAACTGATTAGTACAAAATAGTCAATAAATTTAATGAAACCGTTATTGAGATTCTTGCGATAGGTTACATTTTAATTAAAGAAACGTATAACACGACCCGTCGTTGCGTCATACACTACAGAATACTAGATCGAGATGTGTTCTTCAGTGTAAGGGTTATCGTAGTTTTCACAATATTATTTATATTTTATATTTCTGTGTCGATTTAGTGGCAGGATAGCTGTTAAGTTTAGTCTAATGAGCATCGAGTTGGAGTTAAGTTGTGTTTGACAACCAGTAAAACAATAATGTAAATTTAGCAATAATTTGATTTTTTCTGAAGTCTATTGGTGCTTTAAATTAATATTTTTGCATTTTGCAACAGAAAACGATTTTGCGTGTATGAGATGAACTATCGAATAACATACCTACGAGTAAACATCAAACATTTGGAAATGAATAATATACCAAGAGGACACTACTTGTTGTCTGCGTCTTACAAGTGCGGAACATAGACAATTTAAGCTCAGCCGATCACGTTTAATTCCGTATATTTAAAAATTAGAGTGAATCGACATTTATGAAACTTGACGGTAAGAACGTTAACTATGTTTGAATGTGGGATGTTTACGATGATTCAAATTTTAAGTGAGGTATGAGCATTTTTAATTTACGTTGTATCATATACACGTAGCTTGCTAAAACATTGAATTATCGTAAAAAAAAAAAACACAGAAAATGTTCTGAGCATTAAAATGTGTAATAGGTCGATTCGATGTAATTTTTAAACTAACGGTATTACACGTGATCTGCTGTATTACGCTCACTTGTAGAACGGAGACAACAAATGGTTGTGTTGGGACTTCTTAAATAAGTTGAGGTTAGTTTCGTAAATATATAAATTGAGGGTCTTAATGTTTTTATGCGTTACTCAGTTTTTCAAAAATAAAATCAAGAAATTTAAATGTTGGTCCTTCAAAATATTGTAAATTAAATATGAAAAATATTTGGTTTAAACTTCCGATTTTTGATAGCGTAACCAACATGAACATTTTCAAACTGAAAAAATATAAATAGGTAATATGTAAAATTAAATTATATTACCATATTCTTAATGTCCTATACTACTATTTTTAAAATCGAAACTTCATTTTAACTATCTACTTCATCATTAACTATGCATGATATTATTATGTACACCTCGATCTTTATTGTACTTTAAATATTAGTTTTTAAATGTTCGGGTTCTAATGACGGTTTTTTTGTTATTTTGTATTTTTTTCCTTTTATTGATCTTATATTCACTTATCCAATTTCAACCACACTTTGATAGTCGTCGTGATTATTATTTAATTTAAGCATAATTCATATTTTATCCACCTTCTGCATTAAAGTGCTCTATAATCGACATTTAAAGTTAATTTGAAATATTTATCTGAGTAAAAACCATTTTAATACTGTCCAATTAATATTTTGAGCTTGTGGCCATAAAAATATGTTTTTGCACCATTTTTCTTATCTGACAGGTATTATTTTTTTTTATTCAAGTGAAAATTTTATATTATGTTTGAATGCATTTTGTTTAGCTCCTGTATTCAATTTAGAAAACGAATACAGCGAAAATAATGAAAAACTAGATAAGACCCTTTCTGAATAAAAGTTGTTACAAATTGGAAGCTATAAAGATTTCTATAAGTTTAGTGCAAATAATATTCTCATGGGACCCTCAAAAATAGAGGTTAAGAAGGTGAAGGCCCAAACTATTCGTATTATTGGAAACTATCCAAATGATTCGATTGCAATTTCGGGTACAAATGTAAACAGATTTTATGCAAAAACCAAAACTTGCATATTTTAAAGTTTAAAAGTTTATGAAAATGTAAGACTGAAGCTTATGCCTAACCTGCACATGTACTGGTTTCTTTTTTTTATCAATGGATTATTGTTTTAAGTAAGTAACTGGAGCAAGTACGAGTGTATATAAAGGTATATGTTATAGGTAACGTCACATTCAATTTTAAAATTAAAATAATATTGTTCTAGAAATTAAAATGCTTCATTGCCACATTGTATTGTTGACTATTTAAAGAAAAAACTGTCCAGCACCTTTAAGTTGATTTTTTTGAAATAATATTATTTGATTTTATAATGTACACAGGCACAGCCTATTTATAACGATTTCAACTACAAAAAACCATAACTTTAGTTTTAGTGAGCACTGCAGTAGGGACAAAAATTTTAATCAAATTTTCATTGATAGGTAGTATCTATATTGGCCATATTATTATGTAATATTTAAAGCAAAATCGTTTGAAAATGCGCCGTCAAAATAATACAATGAAATATACACACAGTACATTTACATCACATGTGGTGGTATAACAATAAGTTTTGTTTTTTAATTATAAATATCAGTGACTCTATGAACAAAAGAACCCACTAAAGACCTGCCTAGAGTTTTGTTGTTTTGTTTCTTATGTTGGTATATATATAATATATGTATATATTATTTTCAAAAACTATTAATAATTACTTTCCAACACAACTTAACCCGTATTAAAACTTCGATGACAACTTTATTCGAATGCCTATGCCTATACTGTGATATCATTCAATAACATATTTTAAGAGTCCCAAAACTATAATCGAAATTAAGTCGGTATACAAGGTACTCAATATGAATATTTATAAGTGAATAAGTCGTAGGCGGTGTTAATTATTATTCGTCTTGCGCGCAATTCCATTATTTCAAGCGTTAACAATAATAATATTGATACACGCAATCGTCGGCTGCTCAAAATATTACACAAGTTTCCGTAATTCGCAAACGACTTTCTAGTAAGCCGCTATACCCGCCGCGCGTCTCCGGGGCCGATAACACAGGTACTTCATTACGTCACGCCTCACACCTTTCCGGGGCTTCGGATGGAAGGGATTAAATAATAATTATCAGACATAATGCCGTGTAGGTATGTCAGTGGCGGCGCTGAATCCAATATCTCCTGCATTCCGTTTAATTTAAACCGTGAGCATAATAGTATGTATATATATATATATATGACGACTATATTGCGTTACGACGACGACGATCATTAATAAAGGATCGGTTGCAAATAGCCCCGGCGCGAATAGATTTATGGGTTCGGAGTGGCGTTCGGCGCATGCGCGTGCGCGCGAGAGGGACACAGATGCGAAGAAGAGCGGCGGCGGCGGCGGCGGCGGCGGCGGCGAGCTGCAGGTTGCAGAGCGAGCACAAGACTATTTTCTTTCCTCGCGATGAGATCCTCGCGCGTATCATTGATTTTTTGACGACGACCACGGTGGCGGTTCACACGCAGAACGACCGTACCCACACATGTATAAATATAAATATTTATATCGTGCGGTATGTGCGTGTACCTTTACCGATATA
This sequence comes from Myzus persicae, assembly GCF_001856785.1. Classification (NCBI taxonomy): domain Eukaryota; kingdom Metazoa; phylum Arthropoda; class Insecta; order Hemiptera; family Aphididae; genus Myzus; species Myzus persicae. The sequence goes on from NW_019103864.1 coordinate 46,230, forward strand.
TTCGTTTGGACGAGTGTATCCCGCGTTGTTTATGGGGGGGGGGGGCCGCGACGGCGGATCCGCGGCGTCTTCGGGGTTTCCGCATAAAAATAAATCCCTCCCGCGATTCGTAACAATATGCGCCGTGAAATATACGTCGTACGCGCGGCCGTATAGGCACTCGCCCTCCTCCGGTCGGGGAGGAAAGCTTTTTGCCGAAATGCCGATATGAAAAACTACCCACTGCGGCGCCGCCCGCGGCAAATGGAAATTTATGTGGCCCGCACACACGCGCCGACCGCGGGCCGTAAGATTTAGTCGGCCGTACACGTTTTACGACAGGTGTAGACATTTTTTGTTCGATACGTTGCAGTATATTATTATTATAATAATATATACTCCGCTCAGACTTCGGTGCCTGCACTGCAGCTGCGGCTCCGCAGTGTCAATGCCGTCCGAAATTATTGTTTAATTGGCGCTTGGCGTGGAAATGGAATTATTAAATGGCGATGCACGCCACGCGCGTGATGTTTAAATATGATTTAACGTATTATATCAGAGTGGCGTGTCGTATACGCGCGTGTGCGATGCGTGCAAATGCCACGGGCCCTCGGCTCGGGGAGGCCCGTCGATGCTCGAAAAATTCGATAAATACGGTTATGTGCGAACATTTAAAAAAAAAAAAATACCTGTTGGCATTTGTTTAGTTTTGCGCGCGGCGGCCCGTCTCTGGGATAAACCGCCACTGAATTATAAACATATAATATATTATACGCGTCACGCGTTCGCGTACATAATATTATAGCGGATTCGCGAGGTCTAACGAAAACAAAAATCTAATTAAATCGGCTGTCGTTTTGTTGTCGCTATTAGTACGCGAGTGTAACCTAATAATCCATTCCCGCAGCTATATATATTGTGCGTCGCAGTGAAGAAAATCACGAGACGTTGTTTCCTTGGCAACCCAATTATTCTCCGATAAGACGGATGAGGTAGATCACCCGAGAGGCGTAACATCGTTATTACATGGCGGTTAAATATAATGAAGATACAACATAATTCGATAATATTTCTTTAATTCCCCCCGAAATTAAGATGTGAGTTTTAAGTAACATTTTGTGTGCATTTATTATTAACCGTAATCCAAGCAAACTCTCTGCAGACCTCAAGTGCTCAACTGAAAAGGTCATGCACGCGCAATGTGTAAAGAATATAATAATATGATATTATAATCAAATGTGAGTTGTAATTAATTATTATTATTATTAATCGTAACGATTTATACAATAAAATAATAAATATCAACTTTTTAATAAGAACAGTTCGGATATTACAATATTCTGATATTATTACGAAAGTAGGGTGATTAGTCTTCTCTTGTATCCATCAGTTTTTGATGGATTGATTAAGAAAATTCTGGACCACAGAGTTTGCCAATGACATTCCGTTGATTGATGAGCGTTCTGTAAAATTGTACGGAACTTTAACAAGCTAAAATGCTACGATAGGATTAGCCAATGGGTCAACAATTAGTTGGTCAAGTTGTTATTATGTAGGAGAGTATGTGAATTTAATTGAAACGCATAGTAAATATAGGTTGTTTGTGCTGTCAAAATAATTCTAATGTTATACTATTATATTTCGTTTCAAAACCTTCAGGAATATCAAAATTACATATTAAAGGTACTACCATCATTTATACATTAATTTTGTATTATCATTATTGATTTTATTCAAAATAAAAATATTTAAACAATGGAAGGTTTATCTTCCCTTTTATTTAATCGAATAACAATAAAATATGATAGATTGTAATTTTTTTAAGTGGTATTATGTATCCAACAATTCATCAAATTCAGAAGCAGTACTACTCGTACTAATGAACGACTTATACTTGAGTTATATTTCTCGTATAATAAATATAAGTATTACTGTCGGTATCATCATACTTTCTCAAACTTGACTTTTTACTATCTAGGTATACTTATTTATTTCACACATTTGAAGACATATTTTCGTGAAATCTCAAAGAGTGCTTATAGTAAATATAATGTTAATCATCCAAAATTAAATATATATATTGTGTGTAAATAATATATTAGTTTACGGTTAGTTAGCAATCTTCACATACCTAGTACTTACAAACATTTTTGAAAATAGTTATTTCAATTGATTTTGAAGCCACGACAAAACAAATATTAAAAAATAATAATAATAGATACTTTTTATTATTTTGTATTTTTATCGATGACACATTATTTTCATAAACTTGTATTGGATGTGTAATTTTTAACATAAAGTGATAAATTTAGTGTTACAACATTTACTATGACTAAAATACTAAATTAATAAAAAAATTAAATAGCAATTTGACTATAATAGTAATTCAAATACTTCAAAACATTTGTGCCACCCTAGATAAGTCTTAGTAGTTAGTATATTATACTATAGGTGATCAACATTTAAAAAAAATAATGATATTAGTTTTTAAATCTTTACACACCACAATAGAAGTATTTAATGTTATTTATTGATAACTTGTGGAACCAAAAAATGTACGACATCTAGACATAGTAACGTTTGATTATTTTAAAATCTATTATTAAAATTATGCACTCATATTGGGAGAAGGTGTCTATGTTTATAAGCAAGTAATGATAAACATGTTTTTTAATAACTTATCAAAATTTAACACATTTAACTCTATATAAATACTATAAGAACTTGTGCCATTACCATGTTAACTTTGATATCAATTTAATTATTTTATTTACGGTTATTTTTGGTCTTTTTAAATGAGTACAATATCCAACTCTCAATACCTTAAGTAATAACTGAAAATTGATTATATTAGTAAAACATACATTATGTTTCATCAAGTACGCATATTAGGCTTCGGAAAATGCAAAGAAATGTACGAATTAACATCACTAAATATTCTATGTGCTTATTCCATTTGTCATCTGGTCAAGTGCACCGAAAATAATGTGCACATCAATTACATTATCAGTCATAAGTATAACGCAAGTTGAGTGTTTTGACTTGTTGTCATTTTTGCACTGTGCAATAATGTGCGCAGCGATTGTGTGCACTACTGCACTTATCGTGTACACCGAGATACCGTTCCGGCCGTTTGGCCTTCGCAACAATCCAAATATTACGCTATTTTCATGATTTGGAACATATTCGTTATAGCACACGGGGTACCTACTCGGTTGTGTAGATACGATTTATGTTTTTAATTTTTCTCGAGTTTGGCTAGTAGTGCACTTGCACTTGTACACGAGTCGCCGCCGAATCGTAAATGCACTTTGAATGGTTTTTTTTTTCTATAGAATTACGACTGCGTTCGCCTGTAGGTATTTTGGCCGTTATTCGTCTATCAACGCTCGTACATAATTACTTGTGTCCGATGGATGTGGGCCGGCAGATTAGGAGGCCTATTTGCGTACGCAATAAGTGCGCGGTTCGAGTCGAATTTCAGGTATAAATCCTTCAACCGGCTAGAGAGGCGGCGGCAGAGTGCAGCACTGTCGATAACATCTGCTTCAGCACGACGTGCTAAATATTAAGTGCCCGAAATTCGGCAACCGTACAATGTCGTAAACCGTGTTGTGCGGCACGTGTCGTATAGTGCGTACAGGTACGTCGCGTCGGGTGGTATAGGTGTATACCACCTCGGCGCAGGTCTCCGTGCCGCGTCCCTGATTTACAACCGCGGTAACGTTGCATAAACTACGGTATACGTTATGAGCTCGGAGAGTATTGTTGACGGGGACGGGGGGTCGTGGGAGACGGTAAGTAGTAGCCACTATACCGTCGCGCGTTAATTGCCAGAGACCCGACGGTGGCGGCCGCACACGACGCTTTGGAAACGATCCAAGTGCATCTTGGTCTTGGTCTCCCAATCACTTTGCCGATCCCGGCGAAATCCGTCGTCGCTGCTGCGTCGAGGGAGATTGCGAACATTTCGGAGTGAGGGTTGTTGTGGCGTTGGCGGCGGCGAGTGGGTTGGATACGGTTGGCCCCGTTAAGTCGAGATTTTTCAAAATGTAATGCATTTGAATGCTGCGCAGCGACCGCCGCACACTGTATAATGTCGTGGACAAGTTCAACGTACAATACGCGCATACCGACCAATTATTTGCGCGTATAGTTTATATTAATCACGCTGTCTGTTGACACTATATTCAAATAATAATGACAATAACACAATATTGGTTGAATATCTCCAGAAAAATAATCACGTCGACGACGTCATCGCGATGACACGGACACAATATGAACACGGCGTGACGCGCCCGTTTACTGTGCATTATGTCGGGTACATGTCGAACACTATAATATAATGTGGTCAACTTTGAGATAGTCGAGTGATACTACGATTGTGGTGGTCTTGGTTTCGAAAGCGATTTAGCCGATCATATAACAATCACACGACCTATGTATAGATACCTAGCTGTTACGAGCTCGACACGTCTATATATATATATACACTGGACCACAATAACTGAATAATAAAAAGTATTGTAAAACTCGTTCTTATAAGTGAACTCTAATCCTTTTGCTTCGACCACTGTCTACGAACGCCCAAAACTCGCCTCGTACTATTAACTTGTACTGCGGTCTACTAAATACCATCCAAAATATACATTTTGCTATATTCAATATAACTTTAATCCCTGCCGGGATTCCTCTATCACTGTTATAAGCGTGCTTTCTGCGAATTCAGCGTTCAACACACGATCCACCGTAAATAATGTATTTTCTCTCAGTACACTTCATCGCGCGTGCGCGGTTCAGTGCTTGTTTTATTTTCTCGCTCCCCAATTGACCATATCAGCCGATCTTTATACATTATAACAATACATAATAATATGATGCTGTTACGGGCAATCCTGAGATGTCCGCGCACAAATAAATAACAAACACTTCCGAACTAATTATCACTTTCTATATTTAAATTTGAAAAGAAAACTTACAATAAATTTAATGAATTAATATATTATGTTAATAAATGGTCTGACAATAAAAATGTTCTGGAGAGAATCACAATGTTCTGTCTTACTACTATAAAATCCAACTGCCACGGCTTGCTATACGAGCCGTGTCTATAGCCAGCGCTTGCCTGGAATTGCTGTCACAGCAATCCTTCCAGACAGTCGCCGCTGTACAATATTATTATACGCTAACTATATTAAATACTAACTAATATTACCAGGGGTTCTTAACAATGCGATATATATATATATGTTGTATAATTGCAGTGTGTTGTAATATTTTAGGTACATAAACGATATTTGTAACGTTCTTGAAATGGAAATCGTGACATCATGTTTTGTTTGAGGCTTCAGTACAGAAAGATAATATATTATATGTTATATGTAAATGAAAAACAAAAACAGAAAAGAAATGTTCACACGTGAAGGGGACTTAGCTGCAATCTTGCAGTTTATTATCTTTATCCGTGACAGCTGCAACGGTATTCCTCCTAGTCGTCTGCGTGTGTGTGTGTGTGTGTGTGCACATTGCTGTCTTGTTTAGCGTATAACGCTTATTGTGCTGAATTATGTGTTTCAAATGGGTCGGGGTAAGCGATCCGTGGCGAATAAAAAAACCCTTTTCGTTTTGTACGTGACGTGAAGTACGCGAGATCAGAGGGGCATTTAGCAGAGTGGTCCCGCCGATTTGGGTCAGTTTTCCTGGAATAGGCAAAATTTAGGGAAATATAGAGGGTGGAAAACGAGATACAGATATAAAGGCGAGTGGTATAACGTTATAACAATAAATTTCCATCAACTCGATTTTTTTGTTTTAATTATTCAAGTTTTTTCTTACAGCAAAACTAAAACAAAAAAAAAATAAGCCATTTAATTTCGGGTTCCATTTTAAATTTCATTATTTACAGTGGCCAAAATATTGTACTTGCTCATAAACTTGTTCCAGAAATTGTTTATTTTTACCTTGGAATATATTTATGGAAAATAATTATAGACTACCTATCTATTGTTTTACTAGTCGTCAACACTTAAACTTAAATTTAAACTCGAATTATGAGCCACAATACTGTAATTTAAATGACGTAATGGTGTAAAAGCCTCGATAATATTTTACCGTTATTGTTTTGACACTGGTTTGTTGTCATCCCACCATGGTTCATCGATTGTACACTACATATTTTTACCAACCAATATTATTCATGTTTCCACCCGTATTTTAAAATTAATTTTTTTTTTAAGGCATAAGGTAAACGTTGAGGATATACAACGAAATATAAATTTAATATTACTTAACATAATATTCTAATAAATATTAATAAGTTTTCTTTTCTAACGACGTTTTAAATTACTTTCTAAAAGTTGTAATATTTTAAATAATATCTTAAATTATAATGTCTTTAAACGATGTGCTACATCAACGATACTTATATTTTGCAATCACCAATATTATAGTTCATATTACTTTAGTATTATTTTAAATTTGTTGACCCTTGTGGTAAGATTGAGACATCATTAGCTAAATGAAATCATTATTTTTATTTATATTTATTTATTTATTCTTATTATTTATAGTTTATTTTTATTTTTATTTATTAGTTCTATTTTCAAATTCCAATAGGTTATCTAATGTAATAATAAAAATGTAATATTATTCAACAAAAGCAAGATTACGGTTTAGATATTGGTTTCCATGAAAAAGAAACCGTTGTAGACTATAACAACTAATTGCCCCTGTTAATTTCTACAGCATTTAAAATAAAATTCTACTTCTCATATCTCAAGTTTATTAACTTTTATCAAGTCTTGTTAACCAAATAATTGGATGCAACGCGGAAATGTAATATTATGAGTCGCATCGTGTTACGCTAAGTATAAATATCTCAACCTTGAATAGAGACCGTTTTCTTCATAATATCCCATACACACACACATATATATATATATATAAATTATCCCCAATCAGATTATTTTCTCGAAATCCATTGGTCGAGCACGTTTTTCCGCTCGTCTCGAGGATTTAATACTGAGGATACGCTTCTGATAGTTTCGCGTGGGTTTCATAACAATATATTTCATTTAATAACCTCCTTTACTAACAATTTAAAACCCCATCCCATATTTCCAATAGGTATCTGGTGTGTTTATATATATATATAGTTTATACATTATACACGCAGTATACAACATCGTATATGATAAGATAACAGTCCGTAAACCACCGAGGAGAAGGATAACAGGATAAGCTAGTTCATATAATTGCGATTACACGCTCAGATATAGCCAACAATACGAGTATCATATAGGTAGGTACCTATAATATAATAATAATAACATGCTCTCGTACTGCAGCAGAAAACCCGTGCGGATAATCGCTATTATTTTTTCGTCATTCTACCAAAAAAAATTATTAAAGCCCGAAGTGAACACGAAACGGGGCAATCCTGCAGGCCATACGACTATTGCAATAGTAATAATAATAGTAATAATAATACCTTTGGGCGGTCGCGAAATCGCTGTTGGAAAAAAAGAACGAAACGAAATAAATTTTAAATCCGAAACGCACAACTATTTGCGTACGGTGCGCATAGTAAAATAACGGAATTAATCACGGGCAAATGGGGGGGGGGGGGGTGCAGGATTCCAATATTATAACTGTGGGGCCTACCGCATTTTAAATGGGTTAGTGCATAATCCCCGAAACATTGCGCACGAATACATTATACGTGAGTACATTATAATATTATACACTTACATGTGGACCTACAAAACGTTAGTTTCGTTTGTTCCAATGTTCAAACGGATTTAATTATCGACGTGGAAACCCATGCAGGTTAGCTTGCCCGATGTTTTGTCGTCGAATATTCAAACTGTGCAGTAGAAATGATTTTTTCGCGAAAGCGTCGAAAGTAGGTAAGCGCGGATTTTTTGGAGTGTTTGTCGGGAGAAAAAAATTACTCGACTGAATGGACGAAACTAATGGCGTTTAAAGAAGAAAAAAAAAATTAGAATTCTAATATTATTGTACCTGCACCTACGCACGACGTCATCATTGTTGAAGTATTATTATTACGTCTTCGAATAATAATTCGGATCCATCGTCGAATGCGATTTGTACGCATATTTATCATATTAATTTGAGCACTCCGCACTCGAACTATACATCATTGAGTACCTACGTAGTCGATTGCTAATTATTTTTTACTGTACCGTAAGTACTCGAGTCCATTGATAAAAAAAAAAACAGCCCAATGCCTATAATATATGATGATATTATGTTGCTGTTAAAAATTGATGCTCATCGACCTCAATTTATTATTTCAGATATAATGTGATACGGGTAAAATCGTTTACGGAGTGATATTAAACATAAAATTGTTTTTCTGTTTTCTATTGTTAATCAAACATGTATTTTACTGACATTTCTGAATGAATTCCGTTACCTACACATGCATTCTTATCTTACTATAATATAATAATTGTAATAAATAAATTACAACGAGTTAAGGAAATGAAATGTAGCTCTCATGAGCTCTAATTATTTTTTGTTCTTAAATACAAAACGTTGGATTTTGTTTTTATGAATAGTGTTCTCAAATCGTTGTTATTGTCAAATGGAAACTAAAAGACCATCTCAACCTTGCCAACACAAAATAAATTTCAATGAATAGTACAAGAGTATTTTTTTTTATTTATTTATCTTCCGAAGCATTTGGAGTTAAGAGTGAGGTTGAAAAAATGGCTCAGATAACAATTAGGCTAAACCAAAAAAAAAGACTTACCGGAATTTCTTTGTCCTTTTATGTTTTACGTACCAGACAAAAGCTTTGTCAGAAACAAAGATTACATAGAGATCCGTGCAATTCGAGGCCATTATCCTTGGCGATATAATTTTTTCTCTTTACCTTTTCTCTTAAGGAGTAAAAAAAAATATCCATCCTGTTAGTTACCCGCATTAATATGTAGGTACTTAAAACAAAAGGCAGTGAAAATTTCTATAAAATCAACAGATTTTGTGATTTGGTTCATTAAATATCTTACATGCCACACAATTGATGAATAATATTATAAAGTCGCATTCTTGAGTTTGCCAATACAAAACGGCTAAATAATATATTTTTGTCCTACAAAATAATTTGTTAAATTGAGTAAGCATTTACTTATTGAATAATTCAAAAACATTAGTTTTAAATCGGATTATTTGGGTATAATTTAAACTATTAACTAATAAATGTATCTATGGATATAATGAAATAATATGTTATTTACGTTATATGGACAAAAATCATCATTTGATTTTGTAATGAATCGCACACAATTTACTTTCATTGAATTTGTAAAAACTGATAAATTAAATTTGTTAAATGAGTATTTGAATTCCCGTTAGAAAACTAATAAATCGATTAATTAGTTATTATAGTTATTTAAAACAGAAGTTGTCGCGATCTCATATTTAAAAAAAATGTTGAATTAAAAACTGATGTCTTCCGCAGTCCGCAACCTGTTTGGTATTAATTTAAAATACATTTTTCATTGACTATTTGCGTCAAAATAATTCGGCAATATTTCTTTTTAATACACGATTATTTAAATTTATATACTTTTTAACTTACAATCCAATAATTTATTTTTAAAATTTAATATTATTTTTGTGTTTAAGAAATTAATATGTGTAAGTCAAATTTATAAATATTAACACAACGGTTTAATAATATAGATACAAAATTTATGCAGTGTTTTTCTATACACAAAAATAACTAGAATACATTCAATTTCAGAAACAAGATTAAGTACAAACTGGATAGTTTGTTAATTAAATTGAGTACCTACTGTGGCTTGTGACATGCTTCGCCGAGTAACAATTTTCAATTTTTACTGTAGAGTTTACAAACACGATTAAATATTTTTGTAAATTAATTGTAATTATAAAGGTAAAATTGTGGTTAAAAGGTTATTTACTCATTGTATAAATAAATGCAAAATAAAAGTTTTTATAAAAAAATAATCCTCTAAAATAATTAATACAAATTCGTTGAAATAAAAAACCGTAAAAAAGACATTTTAATTCATTCTACTGTAATATTTAAATATATTTTAAGAAACTGAGATTCAATTTTCCATCTCTCGATATAATAACAGTTTATGAATCATGATAAGCTACATTTTTTATGAGATTACTGTATTTTAGACGCAAATAATAATAATAATAATAATTATTATTATAATATAAACATACCTCCAAAAGTTATTATTTTCAATTGGATTTGTTTTGTCGTCAAAGTTTTCATTAAAAATAATGCGGTTAGTTTTAAATTTCAATATTTAAATGAATTGGCAGTCAACCAGTTTCCATTAGCGTGAATCAGAAAAAAAATAATTATAATCTCGAATGATGTTTATTTTCAACAAAAATACATACATACTAGTATATAATATGTAATTGTAAGAATTAAAATCGTTGTTTTCAATTTTGTTTTTTTGTTTTTACTCTCCGGTACGACAACAATTAACTTGCAACCACCAGTTTGCTATAAGGTCGTGTCCACGGGCAGTCGATGACATATTATTATATTAAACTTACTCAATTAGGTATTATTGTTTTCGTATTATTTCTCACATTTTCCGTACAGACCGTTACAGAAAACATAATATTTTTTTTTCGATTATTATTATTAACTAACCCGTGGCAAAATAGGCAACCATGCGGTTATTTTTAGCGGGTATTCTTTTTAACTGTAAGGGAGGGTACGGTGGGTTCAGAACACGCGTATGTGTGGCAAGGAGTTGTCACTATAGGAACCCACGGGTGGTCACCCATCCGGGAACTAGTGGCACCGGCCGGTGATGGCACATAGATCACGTTTTGCGACTGAAACCGGACACCGCGCCACACTGGGCCACAGAAACACAATATTATTGTACAATTATTTTATACGATTTAATATTTTATTGTATTACCATACAATAACCCACCACTGGTATTGTGATGTGAGTGCAGACTGTGAAGCTCATCGTGTTACTATTTTTATAACCACTTATTTAAATATCATTTGATTCCTCTGATTATATTTATGCCTTCAATTGACGTGTTTCCAAATAGACTTTTGTAAATATAATAATTTTATAAAATATTTCTTGACAAGAATAACATACAATGTTGCCAGCGTTTAGCTCAACCAACAGTATAGACCACTAGGGCCTTAATGAATAATATTATTATATCGTGATGATATACTGTATTTACAGAACGATATTCTGATAAGAAAATAAATATTGGAAATGTATTTTTTGAAAGAATAGTTTTATGCCTTATGTTGTTTTTAATTTTTACCGTCTGAAATATTTGTAATATAGAATGATGGTCAAAACTTTTTTTTTAATCAATTTATAATGAATAGTAATTTAAAAAACAACTCTCAATTAATACCAATAGTGCAGGGGCGTTACACACCAATACCGACGACGGGACAGGCACTGCAGACATGGCAAAGTACAACCGTCGTTGACACAAAAAACATCCGATTGGCTAAGCTCCGATCGATTTTTCAAGAGAAACGAATTTGGGTGAGAAAAACAAGTTGCCAATGATCTACAAGTGCACATTTTATAACTCTAAAACCGTATAAAATCTAAAGTTTAATGTCAGCGGAAATATTGTACTGCAGTTAATATATAGTTGTCAATAGGCCACATGGTGTTTTTTTAAACTGTCAACGTTTTTTTGATAAGCTTAGATAGGAGCTCTTTTTAATGATAGTGGTTGTCATATAATAATTAATGTCTAATTGCGTAGAAGGTATTTCACGAACGATATTTAATAATAGTTGCACGAGTCACGCAAGTGATTTTATTAATTCAGTTTCATCAAAGTCAATCTTCAACAGGTTACTTTTTTCGTAATCCTCGAACATCAAAAACTCAAATTCTTATACTTGGCACGGCTGACACAGGTGGTCGACAGCAAAACGCCGCTGGCGCGTCAGTCATTGTATTGCTCGTCGTACTGCGCTTTGCATCTATCTAGTAAATATTATAACAATATTATCGTAAACTTTGCGGATGCACGAACCTTATTCGTTTCCGAGTTTTCGTTGATTGTTTGTGTTAACGACTGCATTTAATGGTACTGCGTATATGCGTTAACACTGCAAGTGAAGTGCATTCCATTATTCGTCCGTATAGTTCTCCTCCTTACCATCTTACTTTATGCCCACGCTAATCCGTGTGGTAACAACAGCAGTGCGTACGAACAAAATACAAATAATGTTTGACAACACGTGCGATGGATATTAGTCGTGCGAGGTGGAATGACTCGATGACAAACTTTTGTAAAAAATTATGCACAATTTATAGATGTCTGTGCTGCAAGTGCAATAACAATTTTTTTGAACACTGAAAATACAAATAATTATTTTATATCACATTTTTTTGGGGAGGGGGGGGGAGGCAAAGTTCGAAATATCCAATTTATAAATCTGATTTCAAGTCCAATAGTTATTGTTTATTTAAGCCGAGTAATTAATTTTTTATAATTTTTTTAAGTATCGATATTTGTTGTTGTATGATTGTTGTCTAATTCGAAACGTAATACTTTTTATCAAAATATTGTTTTTGGAATTTCAGACACCTTAAATTAATTTACAACTCATAATTTTTTTTCATTTTTCATTTGGCGAGTATTTCTGCTAGTCTTGTAACTCTACGGTAAAAAATGTGTCATAATATGCTAACGAAATAGATGACCCCGTTATGTTTTTCAAATATAAATCCACCGTTATTCCTGGGTGGTAAATCATTTTTTAAGATGTAAGCGTTCTCATTTTTATCAGACCGAATTATTGAAGCACTATATATAGTAACACTGACACACGTATATGCGGAACAACCCCCGAGTCTTAATGGACTATACTTTTTTTAGATTATATTTAAATGTCTTCAGACAATTATTTATCTTTTCTCAAGTTTTTCAATATTCCGATATTTATTGTGCGCATATTAAAGTGATGGCTTACGGAATAATATGTTATTTCGAAATACGCATCAACATAATATAACTGTCTGCGCGCACGCACAATATACTCAGAGCTTAATTTATCGATAAATATATACTGTCAATATCCACAACCAATATAATATTTAGAAAATAATTTAACATAATATTATACATATATAACTCGTTCTATAATTAAATTACAAAAAATAAATCATTCCGAACGCAATGATAGATATTTATGTCAACTATCTATCCGTTCGCGCTATTAACAATCCCTTTAAAATATATTAAAAATAATAAATTTGGGATTTTATGTAGGATGTAGCATTGAACAAAAATGAAAACGTCCGAGTATAATTAAATTGGCAGAAATTATTGTCTCTGGCACTCTGGGTTTTTGTTTTAAATAAAGTTTTATAATTGGTAATGACACTCTGCGTGAATGTACACGTGATTTCCAAAATAAACTACGCCATGTGTAATAATGTAATATTATATTATTATTATTATTATTATTATTATTATTATTACTATGTCTGTTTTCTGTAATAGAAACGCTTATAGAGGATTTAATTAAATTTGTAAGCGCAAGTCAAAATTGAATTTAGTATAATATTCCTACATAATATTATATTAAATGTATCTACTTACAACATTCTTTGCTAAAGATTTAATATTATACGAAAAATAAGTACATTTTTGAAGACCATTAAGACCGAATGTAATAAACACAACGTGTATGTGTATATAGTTATAATGGATAGGTTTAATTTGAAAACATTTTTTTCTCTCACACGATTGACCAACGTTGTAATATATTATCTGAATCGAACGTATGACTGTGTGAGCCGACTCATTTGAATATTTTAAAATAAATCATTTCGGACTTTTTCAATGGCTGTGTAGATTGTATCCACCAACCTACTTATTAAAATTTTATCAAAATAAAACCTATGATTTTAAACTCGCTAATAGTCAATCTAGTTTATACCACATCAATGTGTTTTGCAACATAAACGGAAATTAACTCTTATTCGTCTATGCGTATATTAAATATTTTTAATATCACAGACGTCAAAATAAGTTAATATTAATGACAACCTACAAAATATGTGATGTAAAAATATTTCGAAAAATTCACATTTCGCGGACGTTCATAAATTTAAAAAAATATATTTATTGTTGAATTACTTTTATTTTTTTTCAATTGATGTAATTTATGATGATGAATTTATCAAATTGAAATGGCTATTAATAATAAAAATAAAAAAAATGATAGTGATTCAATACAATACCTAACATGAATTTTATAAATGGTTTTTCATTTCGTTATTATTGTTATATTATTACTGGATACTTTTAACATTACTTTAGATGCATAGTGCATACATATTTATTGAGAAAAGTTGCTTGAAGTATTTATTTTGTATTCTCTAAAACTGTACGTATCACATAAACTTTGGGCTAAACGCGTAAGTACCTAACGTCTAAAATCTATAGTCGATACAGATGAAGATTAAACGTATAGTTTTTTTATTTTTACTGTTTCACATTTTAAAAACCAATTGATTTAATTAAATATAGGAAGACTAGGTCGAGATAAAAAAAATAAATAATAAAACAACGTGATTTCCAAGTATTGACGAATAGAGGTAGTCAATTAGTTTTAACCAATTATTCGAACAATCTAATAAAATATTATATATACATTTATGTAAATTACCTATACCCTTTACTTTTTACTTTGAACACATGTGTTATAGTTTGTCACGTTTTATCTATACATTTAATATACCTATACAAACTTATTCATAGAATCCACCAACATGTGTATCGCTATTTTAATTCTTAGTTGCATAGTTTTCTAATGTGTACATTATTACAAGTCAAATATTAATTTAGACATAAGATGAAAACTTCAAAATTATCGAAAAATATTATTTTCTGACTGAGGTTTGGATAATATAAGACATTTCTAAACTTAAAAGAACAAAATATTTTTCTCGGTTTCACGCAAAGATCATCAACTCTACATAATAATGTAATGTTATATGTGAGAATGGGACTTTAACTGAACCAACGTATAGGTATTACAATTTTTTCAACTAAAATTATTCGACCGTCGTCATTACGCAGATCACGTAAGAATCTGCCAGTTATTGTTTGATATCAAATTATAATATCACTTTGACACTATATTATTGATTTTATAAGACTACCGTACAAGTCGACTGAAAAATGATATTATATTATTCGATTTAATTTAATTTACAATAAGAATTATGGGATGAAAAAAAATAAAATTATTTTTAACATTGATGTTGATTCACCCTATAGCAATCTATTTTTTAATTAAATTAATTTCGCCATCTAATTTGTAATCAAAAACTGTAAATTGATGAGTGACTTTCGATTCCGGAGCGCAGTCCAATCCTTTACACTGCGGATGTACAAAAATCTCAACAATGGTTTTATCGACGCCTCAGAAAACTAATCCATTTCCTCTTTTCACGCCCGGTGTTGGCAGAACGTTTCTTTCGGTCGCAATTTCCGTTCGGGTGACTCTTTCACGCCTCTCTGTCCACCTCTGTATCACTCGTTTTCGCTTTGTGTGCACTTATATTCTCTTCCGATCACATTCTCCACCGCAATATTCAAAATGCCGACATTTTGCATTTAATTTAGCAGGTTAGGATGAACGTGGATAAAACAGAACCGTTCATGCACCGCAATGGGACGTGGGTGAATTGTCGGTGGAAAGGCTTGTACCTACCACTAGTCCTGTGCTCTATCAATATCTCTTATTGTGTCGGTCCAAAAACACATTACGCCGTCAATGTACGCGAGATCGCCATGTTATCCATCAACCAGCTCGAAACTCAAAAGAATGAATAATAATATATAAAAAAAAAAAAAAATGTATGGCATAAAAAGAGCGATTTTTCCCAGCATAAAAATATAGGGATAAAAATTACTCGGACACGATGATATTTTTACCCATGATATTAATAATGCAAAATAAAAACGTCAAAAAATATTTACGCATTTTATACGATCATTTCTTAATAATATTTGTGTACATCACGGTTGATAAAATTGAAACATAAATATTGAATTATGCATTACGCATTGTGGTTATTATGCGTAATTATTTCCATTTTACCATGTATATGAAGGCTGACGTTGAAAAGAAAAAAAAACCCATCCCGATACACGTTATAATATTATATATAATATATACTTATTTAACTGATGTATAACCTCTGCGTTGGGGGGCTAGCCTTTTTTTTTTATTTTAAGGCGAAACAGTATTTTAATAATAATATGTAAGATAACTGTAGACAATAAATCATTATATTAGGTACTTATATATAGTAGTAATATGAACACATAATATATATATATAAATTATATGGCCAATGGCCAGACAGCTGAGGCCAAATAATAATACGACATTTTGTTCGGCATAAAAATATCAACTAAAATAAATAGTAAAATTACATGCAAATGCACGAATGCGAGTGTTATATTTGTACATTTAAGTCCATGCTAAAATAGGTAGGTACCAATGCCGCCGTCAAACACATAACGCGTAATATTTTGATTTTCCGCCATAATCAACGGACTGAGAGTCTGCACGAAGCAACGAGACTAGAACATTTCGAGTACATATTGTGCAATAAACATATTTAAGTCGCTCGAATTAATTTTTTTATATTAATACGTCAATATATTGCCGTGTGATCGGCACAGTTTTTCATTCGGTTTTCGCACGAAAAATGCGATAACATACTTGAACGATTGTAAACGAATATAATTTGAATATCCCTCACAAATATACCGTCTAATTTTTTCTAGAATATTATCGGGGCGAGTATAGTACGTACAGCGAATCGGTGAAAAATCATCACGCTATATAATGTCAAAGAACTATAAGTCGGCTTGCATTATCCAAACTGTATCGTTATTTCTTATGAAACTTAAAGTCAAAGCGTATCCATGCACGTTCGTATTATTTAAAACGTGTTAAATAAAGTAAACGACGTTTTCTTTTCCCAGAAAAGTTACATAAAACTGTCAGTGTCTACTATTGTTTTGTGTAGCGCAGCAGCTCAGTCTGGAATTGTATTATTTCCTCTAACTGCAGACTCCGGGACGGTAGGTACAGGAGGAAATTAGCCGCCTTGCACGGGCAGTCACTAACTCTAATATACCTTTATCAGCTTAAACCTAATACAACAAAAGTATAAAAGTGTTTTCAGTGCTGCGAAAACAATTACTTCTATTTTTGTAGAGATACTAAAATAATGAGTTCGGCAAAGTTTCGTATACGATATAAAACTATAAACGTAATACTAAATTAAGATTAATTGACAATTTGTCACCGTTTAACTTACGTTTAATCATTCTAACATTGAATTATTGTAGAATAAAAAAAAAAAAAAAAAATGTTATGTTCATAACTCACAGTATTATTATGATGGGTAATTAATCAAAGAGTCTGGGTGCTATTTCAAATTATCAGTTATATTGGATACCTATATCGAAGTATGTGTTATCGAAAACAAAAATGCTTTAATCATCTCGAAACAATTTGCTATCCTAAATAAGTTTTCAACTTTATCATATTTTAGTATACGGAATGTAATATACTCAGTACTGTAATTTAACTATGTAACTTTACCAATACATAATATTATGTTATTAAAAAGTTTTATAGTTTAAAAAGAAAATTATTATGAAATCTCTGACGACGGCTACGCGTTAAATGTTCATAAAATTTCGTTAAAGTATAACTCTGATGAAATTAATAAATGCCAATAGGTATAATATGAAACTGCTTTTAAAATTAAATACGACGCTACACGATACAAATTCTTCGAAAATCATTATGACGTACCTATCGAATGCAAATCAGGTCTAGCTAGTTGGAACGTTGATGGGATTTTTTACATTGCCTAAGCGTAAAAAAAATACGTTTATTTTATTTTATGGAGAAATGAAAACATTTACGAAAGTGTGGTTATAGCTATACGCTCCATGTGGAAACGTTTTTTTTTTTTTTATCTAAGATCGTAGTTTATTATTACAAAATATAGTATAGTATACATATAGCACACAAGTTCAAGCAACCCACCCAACTATATATGTATATTATTTCTATTTTTTTTTGTAAACCCCCGAATTTTGATATAAGGTCATCAGTTTTACTCGTGTATAAGAAATATGAATACGACTCCCAACAAACAAAAATTTGAAAAAGCATTTGAAAAACCAAAAATACAACTTAATATGATGTTATAATTGATTTGTGTACGTTGAATATTCCGGTTGGTACTGATAAAAACATCCATGATAGTATTTATTATTTTTGTATGGTTTATACCTACTTAATTCGTTTTCAATTTATCCTTAACTACATTCCATATTACTTTTAAAAAAACCACGATTTTCTAAAATTTGGCATGCTTTCAAAATTGAAACATATGTTCGATGAATACACTGTTTATGATTTCAAAAACAATATTTTTTGAGATGTCATTTTACTTTTATCGGTTGAAATGTGTACAGTTATCCGTCATTGTGAAAAGTAAACCATTCTCGGAACTAGTTAAACCAATTTATTTTTTTGCGCAGAAAATATTACAAGCCGCTATCAAAATATACACAATACGGCAAATTAAATTATTTCGAACAAATAAAAATATGTGACGTCGATTCGAGCTTAATTTCTAAACAAGTGTGCTTAACGAAATAGTGTTTTCATACTGAAATGATATGCATTCTAATTAAGAATAATATTGTACATCAGTATGAGATACATAGTATAATAGTATCCACAATAGTTTCGTTATTGCATAATACTGCATGAGAGGTGTACATGAAATGTATTTTATTTATCAAATTAAAAAGGACGAATAGAATTTCAATTGCGGCATTTTCGAATTACGAAGAAAAATATGAACATCGAAATGTCGCGCTTAAAATTACGCGATTGTAAGTAGTCGTAACTATCGAAACACTTGTACCTATTGATAATTTATACCTACACAGTCGGATATTTACCATTATTTCGTAATGCACCTTATATTTTCATAATTCCGTAGTATTTTTGATATCCAGTTTCATTCCGTATTCATTAATCCGTTGGACAAGTTTTCTCGGCTGTGGTTATAATATAAATTTTCTTGTTGCTCTCTTCGAGCAAATTTGCACACACATCCAAAAGTACCATTATCATAGAGAACTTGCATTATTATAGTACCTAATACACGTACTCCATAATATAATCCCACGGCGAATAATTACGAAGTTCGGGCATGTAACAATATTATGTACTGAAGTAACCATAAAGGTCACATATTTTGGCTTCTTATATTCAAATCGTATTA
This sequence comes from Myzus persicae, assembly GCF_001856785.1. Taxonomy (NCBI): domain Eukaryota; kingdom Metazoa; phylum Arthropoda; class Insecta; order Hemiptera; family Aphididae; genus Myzus; species Myzus persicae. Next base: position 65,591 of record NW_019103864.1, read on the forward strand.
ATGAGGCGCAGTGCATTTTTAAGATGTTGTAGCGCAAACCCCAGTCGAGTTTAATAAATAACGGGGTATTTAAGGTATTTTTTTTTTTCTTCAAAACTTTAAGTACCTATACATTTTGTTCGAAGAGAAACCGGCAGAGAGTACAATTTAAATTCGTGTGTACGTTTTTTTCAAACTACAGCTTACAATACCTACCTACTTCGTGTGTGCCTCTAAAAATTATGGTTTTAACAAAGAATAGCGGAGGTACCCATTAATTGCTCACTTAGCATTTATAAAATGTCATTTTTATGATGAGTAAAAGTGTATAAGTGATGTTGAGGGTTATCGCGGACTCTCACTCGAGAGAAGAGTCCGTGGGACTTTGCATATTCAAAACACGACGACTGAGAATAACCAAATTGTCCGTTGACCGTCCAACCTACAGATTGTAAAATGCAAATACACATTACGTATTATATGTTTACAGACAAAATTAATGCACCGAGGAAAAGTCAGTAGGCACTAGGCACCCTGAGGTATATTCTGTCACTATTTGTAATCTTCGACTATGGGTGTTCATTTGAATTATGTTGTGTAGTTCTTTAAGCCAACTTCAAATGTGTAAACTAACTAGTTATAACAATGTCTCGACTGTGGCATTTTGTTTATTACAACTCCTTTCTTTTGTGTCCAGTTCAAGTCAATATTTTATCTTTATCAAATTCGCCACCTGAAATATGTGATCACTTGTAAATTGTAATCAGTAATACAGACTGAAAAAGGATAACATATTTTTATAGGTCTTCAGATTTGTGTCATACTACACATTATAGTTTCACCTTTAAATGTCCACTATCAAAAAATTAGCTTAGCTTTAATCTAAAAAATACGTATAATGGAAATTATTAGCTGCTAGATATTTCATGGCATGTATCTACTTTGATTTAATTTAGAAAATAATTATTTTAATATCAATAACTAGTATGATGCGGGACGTCGCGTATGGTCGTCTGGGTAATGGGTCGATGAATTGAAATAGCCACCCAGCAGTAAATGTTAAATGCATAATTAAAATGAATTATCATCCCTAATTAGGGCTAGAAACTAGGATACATTGGTGTATTTTTTTTTTTTGCAGAGTCCTCTTACAAATTTAGTTAGAAGTGTACACGAATTTCCTCATATTGATACACATGATCTATTATTGCTATGCATATTTTTGCATATTTTAAGTTTTGTGCATTTCATTGCATATTTTAACTATAAACACAAAAAATGCACGTTTCGTGCTGTATTTAAATAAAAGTAGTGTAAAAAGCTGGACGCTAAATTATATTATGACCCTAATTTCAATTTCATAAAATGTGTGGCTTTGTCTTTGAGATAAAAAATGGAAAAATGTATTAAAAATGCAATGAATTTATTTAAAAATAAAACTAACAAAAATCATTTAGCTTACATAAAAAGAAACTTTATTCAATTAGATTTAAAATTATAAGAAGCTTCTTTTTCATTTGATGATATCTCGAAAAATATTGGTAAATTCATTTTATATTTTATATATGTTTTCATTGCATATTTTTCCATATTTTAAGCAAATTAAGTGTTTATATCACTATTTCATATTACATAAAATAAATCCTTACCCTAGTCGTATTTTTTTTTTAATATCAAAATTAAAATGTACACGCCAAAGTGATTTAGTCCGTGTTTGATTCTGATGAAAACAACATTGTTAACATAGTGTGCATTTTCCAAACATAAAATATTATATTCGATCATAACATAGTACTGTATAATATTAAAATGTAAAGTCATTTCTAGATCTCAATAATGTATTAAGTACTGTGCATTGTATTTTATCAACTTTTAGGGTTTCGCATTTAAATACAAGCAAACTATTGTGTTTTTCGAAATGGGTACATTTAGTTTTTCAAATACATGTCTGTAATGTTGTCTAAATATGGATTAATTTGTCAAAAATAAATAATGGAAATTATTTTAAAGGTATTACAACACTAAATTAAAAAATAACAACTGTACAATTTTAATTAAAAATATTATTAATCCTAATTCAGGTTTTATTTTATATTATAAATTACTTTTTTACTATCAAAGTACCAGCGACTCATGTCATCGGTTTCGTGCATTTAAATCTTACATTTTAATTACGAACGTTTCTTGTCGATGTTATTTGGCAACTATTTATAATTTTATAAAAAATTTTTTTTAAATCACAATTTTTCCCCCAGTAAAATTACAATCGCTAACTCAATATTTAAAAAGTAGTTACTATTTAAACAATATTCGTTAATAAATAATACAATGAGTGTCAATAATTTTTTTTACGAAATGTATTTTTATATTCTTCCACTTCAATGAATAAATAACGAAGTATTTTATTGTGATTATTCATTTTTCAACGCATAGAACTAATATTGAAAGTACAAAAATAAAACATTCATTTATTTCCTTTTAAATCATTTTTACTAATATAAATCATATCTTATAATTATATACTTTTAATGTTCTAAATAATTTCGAACTTATGAAATGGTTTTCTAACGTCCATAAAGTTATTATTCTCTCCCGAAAAAAATAAAATACCTATGCTTGGTACATTGTACTACTTTGATGTACATGATAAATCGAATCTAATAGTAATTAAAATTTGTGAAAATGGCTGACATATTTTTTATAGGCTATAAATATCAATAGTTATGGAAATATGTGATTTAAGTCATCTATCATTATTATGGTTTCATACACGATTTTAAATTGTTCAGTAAAGCCCAACTATTATGGTATGACGTACTTTTGGGGAATATATGATCATATGATTTTCTGATTAATGTTGCAGTTTATTTATACCATACCGTTTTGTATATATTTCTTATAGGTATACCTACTATTTCGGTTATTAATTTATAATAATTAATTATAAATGTATACTTTTTTTTTTTTTTTTTTTTTTTATTTAATATGAAAATATACAACTAAACAATTAAGCACAACAAGTAATAGTGATGAAGTGGATTACATAACATGAAATGGCACGATGTAGGAGGGCTCCCAATGGAGCTACCTACTTGGGTATTTTATTAATTAATGGAGGAGGTCTCTAACCCATTTACGTTTGAGCCTTCGAGGGGGATTGTCAGGGATGTGTAGTGAAGCAAGAAAACTAATGTTGGGGTTACTATGGGAGCTAAATTTTTTGTGGAGTTTTTGGTAGGCAGTTTTAGTGACTTGGTTTACGTAGTTTATTCTCAGGTCGGAGTGAAGGGTTTTGTTACTTACAAACCAGGGGGATTTTGTAATAGTGCGAAGGCAGATGGATTGAAATGATTGTATTTTTTGGATGTTGCTAGGGGCAGCGTTACCCCAAATTTGAATACCACAATACCATAGAGGAAAGATCAACATTTTGTAAATAAGGATTTTGAGTTTGATGTTTAAATTTGATCGTAAGAGAGGACGTAGTAGATGTAATCTGGAGTTTAGTTTCTTTCTTTTGTCGAATATGTGGTCTTTCCAAGTTAACCTTTTGTCAAAAATGAGTCCTAAGTATTTAACTTGGTTGGTTTGGGGTAATAATTGGTTACAAAGCTTGACTGGTGGACAAATGTCTGGGCGAAGGGAGAAAGTAATGTGGCTGGATTTGTTTGTGTTAATTTTTATTTTCCATAGTGTGAACCAGTTTTCGAGTAAGTTGAGGTGGTGTTGGAGTTTGAAGCTTGTTATTGAAGGATCAGAATCGGTGGCTAGGATACAAGTGTCGTCGGCAAAAGTATTGAGGATGGTGCAAGAGGTTGTAGGTATATCTGCAGTGTAAATTAGGTATAAAAGAGGAGAAAGTACCAGAGTGGTGGGAAATAAGAAAGTCTGAGCATTGCATTGAAGATGTGGGTAATGTTGAGAATTGCTTTGTTTGTAAGTTGTTTAAGTATATTGTTTGTAATGAGATCATGTCCAGGGGCTTTTCCATTTTTTAGTTTGCTGATTGTATATTTAATTTCATTTGGAGAGAAGTGTTTGGGAGGTGTTGAAGTGGGTAGAGCGCTGTTTAGTGATTGGTTGATTGTATTTAAATGGTTAATAGGCGGGTTAATATTGTTAGGTTTAAATACTTCATAAAAATATTCGGCAAATGTGTTTGATTTTTCCAAGTCAGAAATGGCTAACTTGTTGTTGGGTAGTTTTATTGGCGGGATAAGTTCTTTGAGTTTTAATATGCTTTTAGTTTTACGCCAGAGGGAGCCGTTAGTTGTTTGAAGTTTGGTGATATTATTTTCGTAGCGTTCTGAATTAATTTTATAAAATTCTTTTTTTAATCTGTTAGAAATGGAGTTGAGTGCGTGTTTGTCAAGAGGGTGTCTAGTTGATTGCCATCTGGCTCTTGCTCTTCTTTTTTGGGCTAACATTTCGTTTAGGATTTTCGGGATATTATTTGGTTTAGTAGATTTATTAGGGTTGGACGAAGAATCGAATATAGCGCTTTGGATGTTATTTGTTAGCTTGAGAGCTGCTACTTCAATGTCATGCGCATTTTTTAGTGGTATTTTTAGAGTTGTTTTATTATCTAAGATATCTTTGAATTTTGACCAGGAAATAGGACCTCTAGCGAGGCTAGGTTTGACATTGGTGGGGGTAGTTGTATTTAAGGAGAGTATCACAGCTGTATGATCAGAGTAAAGTTCGTTTATATTTAGAATTGAATGTTGCAAGGTTGGGGGGAATGAAACTATGAAAAAATCGAGAATATCGGGGTTTCGGTTTAGGTGAGAGGGCCAGTAGGTGGGGTGTAGGGGTGAGATAGTACGTAGGTTGGAATTTGTTATAAATTTGAGTAAGTTACGACCTCGGGTGTCAGTGATGTTGTTTCCCCATTGAGGGTGTTTAGAATTGAAGTCTCCTCCTATAACGAAGTTTTTGTTGAGAGAAGAAAAGAAGTCATTTAAGATGATTTCGTTGATTGGATTTGAGGGGGGGAAGTATGCAGCTACAATGGTAGTGTTAGTGTTGTTGATGAACAATTGGATGTTTGCACTTTGTATTGATTGGTTAGCAGTAGGAGGGCTGATACTGTATTTGATATTATTACGTATAAAAATTGCTGCACCGCCGTGAGCTGTACCATCAGGGTGATCGGTTCGGATAGTGGAGTTATTTGGGAAGAATAAGGTTTTGTTCGGAGTGAGATGGGTTTCAGTGATAAGTGCAATGTCAATGTTTCGGCTGTTGAGGCAAAGAAGAAGGTCATGATAATGATTTTGTAAGCCATTTGAATTCCAGAGTAGGAGAGAGAGGGGTGAATAGTTTGAGTAAGAGTTTGTCATTTAACTAGTAGAGTATCGATGAGTTTAGTGAGTAGTGCAATAAGGGGGCTTATTAGGGATTGGAATTGGACTAGGAAATTTGTTAATTGGGTTGTAACGGAATCGGTATTTGGATTTACACAGGGATCGGTGAGATTTTGATTTTTTTTTTGGGTGGGAGTGGGTATTGGGGAGGTTTTGATTTATGGTAGACTGGGAGGTGCTCCATTGGGGTTGACAAAGTGGGGGAAAGTTATTTTCCTGAATGATGTTGGTTTTGATTGAAGTTGAGGAGGCGTCTTAGGGTTTCGGTTGGCCTGTTGGTTTTGATTGAAGATCGTCCTTTCAGGATCAGTTTGAATTTGGGACAGCCTTTGTATGATGCTGGGTGATCCCCGGAGCAGAGGGCACAGGTTACTGGAGTATTTGAGTCCTTTTGACATTCGGAAGAGAGGTGGATATCACCACATTTTACACATCTGGGTGTGTGATGGCAATAAGTTCTGGTATGTCCATAATTTTGGCATCTTAGACATTGAACTGGGTTTTTTTTTGGATGAGGTGCTTCGATTTTAATTTTGGTGTAGCAAATTGAATCGACTTTGTAGATGTTATGGTTAGATGGAGAAGGTTCAAGGTCCACAAAAAATAATGGAAGTGGGTTTTTGGTTTTGTATTGAAGACAGTTTGTAATTGAACGAGTGATGAAACCGAGAGAATGAAGCTCTTCTTTGATGTAGTCTGTTGGTGTGGTATGATGGAGGTGGCGTATTACTACTCGGAAAGCTTTTTCTTCGTTCGATTGGTAGGTGTGGAAGTTCATATTATTATTTTCGAGAAATTTGATTATTTGTCTATATGCGTTAATTGAGTACGTCATTAGTTTTAAACCGGATGATGAGCTCTTAGTGTTAAACCCGTCGGGGTCGGTGAACGGTTTGATTTTTTTGCAGAAATCGAAGAAATCAATATCGTCTTTTATGTATATAGGCGGTATTTTGGGTTGAACGTTTGAGGTTTCTTGGGATAGCATTTCAACTTCGTTTGAATTTTCATATGATTCGTTGTTGGTGGCGAGGGCTGAGTACCGATTTTTGCTTGAAAAAGAGTTGGTTTTTTTGTATTTTTGGATTGGGGGAAGTTGGAGAGGAAGGTGATCTAATCGGTACCGTTTGCCAATTATTTGTGTTGTCATTGCTTTTAACAATTTTAATTGGGTGTATTGTTGTGTTTGAGTTATTTTTGGAATTTTTAATATGACTGTGAGATAATGATGATTTCACTTGTGGATTCATTATAAAACAATATAGATTGGTAATTAAATTAAATTGGTGGGTAGATTGAGTAAATTAAAATATTCATATTACTTGGATTACAGCAGTGTTGATTAGCTTAATTATAAAGATAAGGCAGGTCGTTACGGCACTGTACGTCTACTCACGAGGAGTGCACACGTAAAAACTGAAATGTATACTTACCCATAATAAACTGGCTGTTTTAACATAATACTTACGTATCTACTCGTAAAATATTTAAATTGTTTGAGCCATCTTTTTATACGTTCTTTGGGTGCTGATCATATTTTGGTACAAATTCTCTAAGACGTGATAGGAAGTGTATGACTATGTAACTGGGCATTGTCAGTTGGCAACTAATGATGTCTGATCCCATTTCTGTTTTCGATAGTAATTATCCAATATACCTACTGACGGAATATTAGATTTTAATGTAATTTCAGCTTTTCATAAGGCATAATCGTATTTTGATCGATTAGTCTGAACCGTATCTGACCGCCCCTGGTATACACAATATTATAGTCGTCATACACGTGTTTAGAAAAGACAAGATAATAGGTGGTATACAAGTTTGATAACTCGAGAATTAGGTGTTTGTACAATGCGTAAAATCACAAAAACCTAACAAAATATATTATAATTAAATCAAAATGCTAGGTGGATGGTCCTAGGTACGTTAGGTTATATAAAAGTCCGAGAACGTTGTACAAGAATCTTGGGACAAGACACGATTGCTCGTGTGTTGTACCCAAATTATTACACGTACCCATAAAATCTCAAACTGAAATTAAGTTGAAACCGTACTGACATTCCGTACCAACATATATACATCCGCCCTGCTAATAACCTATTTTGTACGACTGTGCATTTAACTCAACAGCAATATACACTCTTGAAATTGAACCATATTTTATACAATTGGATCTTAATGCTTTTATGTAAATTGTTATCGTAGCATGTAATCAATTTAGTAAAACGGTATATTGTCGTTTTAAAATTAAAGATTATTTTACCTCACGCAAAAACTAATCGAATTGTTCCGATCTATATTTAGTGTTGATGTTCGAATTCGTGAACGTGAAATTTTAATCATACGACCGGGAAATATCCACGGCTGCAAAAGGACTGCATGTAATTATCATTGGATTTTATTTTTCTCACAGCGATAAATTATTACTGAAACAAATTGCGGACTATCATTAAGTACACGTGTGTACATAGCTACAAAATACATTTTAATATGTTCATTTCAATATAGTTAATCGTGAATATAGTATTATGTAGTCAGGATAACGACTGTATGACTGTAAATCGTGAACTACTGTGGAGAAATATTGCAAAGTCAATTTCAAAATTAAATTTATTAATCGTGTCAAGCGACTCAAAAAATGTTAATTATAATAAGTACATAATATGTGTTTTATAATAATTGAAAACCACTTCCAAGAACACTGGTCTTGCGTGTGCTTTAACTATAGAGCGCCTAGAGGTATACACGTTACGACTTTTTTTTCGACACAGTATTAATTCTAACACTGTTTTACGTGAAAATATTATACACGGATAATGTTTCGAACGTGTATGATATTAATATATATCCATGTGCAGAGCAGTGATTCGCCAAGTATGCTACCCCATTTTTTTCATTTAACTACACGTTTATTCAAGATCTAATTTTTTGACATTTTTAATCGCCTAGGCTGATTGTCCACCAAACAATTTGCAGTAAAGCGGCCGGGGAGGAGGGGAGGGACAGAAGTTTTACTAACGTGCAAGACACTCCTCGCGAAAAACCCGACAGTCTTAAGAAAATTGCGTCCTCAAGTGCAGGCGTTCGAAGGTTCTAAAAACCGGCGTTTGAATAAATCGATATTATTATAAAGACGAAAATGGGCGTTAGCGAGCTTCGTTCTGTATGATCACACGTACGATAATGAGCTCGGGCTGATGTGAACGACCGCAAAGGATAATTATTGTTCGCGACGGGCAACAACGGCATTAGACTTTGGGTTGTGCAGCAAGGTGTATACGGCGGAATAATATAACCGCAATAAAAAATGTATACAATGTACACGGAAATTCGTGGAATCGGAGACAATCGAGCTCGTTATGCGGTTAGGGCATAATAACATCATATCGGACTCGACGACAATAATATGGCTTGAACGTGTAGGACAATAATAATATATACTGCATAAAAACGGACCGAGTCCCCACACGTGGCTTATCTGCGGTTCTGGGCGTGGAACTTTCACAGCAGGGTTCATTGTTGAGGTCGAACCCGTGCGGGCCGTGTTCATTGGTCGACGTGATCTCTTGTAAAAATGTGTCTGTTATCAGAACAGGTGGTGTGCGGTGGACAGGTGTCTGGGTTTTTCCATCGACGGCCGCTAATATTATTTTAACACGCTCGTTGTGGAATTCAACGGCGGCATCATATCATATAGTACTATTTAACGATATACCGACAATGTCACAAAAGCGATTTCCGCCCGACTAAATCGTCATGAAACGAATCAAAATAATTATACAACAATCGAATCAGTTTTAAGTTGTATAGTAGGTATAGACATATTCTGATGACGGGAGACGTGTAAAACAACATGACGGTTGCTTTTATATCGAACAACGATAAAGACATCAATATTTTCACTGACAATATTATTGTTTTGTGGGTTTTTTTTATTTATCGTTCCATTGAAATGTCTTGTCGCGAAAACCGGTAAAAAGGTATACGCAAAATTATAAACATGTAATTTAATACAATAGTTATTTTTTCTGTCTGTGTTGGTAAAAAAAAATAATTAGTTTTTAATATTTAATGTTTGTTATTTGTTAATTAATTAATTACCTATTTGAATTCATATGCCTGATTCGGATATTTTCATTTATTTAAACCACTCGTATTATATTATTTTCTTATGGCGACTTTAACGAAAAAATTCACTTTCGATATTTCGAATTTTCAAACAGTTTACTGACGATTTCTTTCCTATACTCCATAGTATTTAATGTATTAAATAAATAATATATTATTTGTTCGTAATTTAATAGACGAATTCATTATTTATACTACCCCGGATCTGCGCTCTCTGCAACACCTATTGGTACAATATTATTTTCATTATAATTCTTCCGAGTTCAATACAACCTCACAACGTTTCGTACGTATATTGGGTTCGATAAATCCAACGCTTTCCGTAGATTTATGTGTATAATATAATATGTAGGTCGATTCTAGTCTCGTCGTACGTAACGGTCAGAAAAGAGCTTCGGGTCGATCGATATAGATGGACCGAATATTACGGGAACACTACGGAAAAAACGTCCAAAGCAACTCTGGACATTTTTATATTATCACTGCAATGGTGGCGATGGCGATGATAATAATATAAAGTATAACCCAATAAATAACGACAACAATACAACAATATCAACAACAACAACAACAACAACAACAACAACAATCTCGGAAATCGATGGGTATACCACCGCGGAGTGTCTATAATAATATAATATGTCGGGAATAAATATCGAGTACCTACCCACACATTATGTGGATACAGATATCATGTAGATGCGTGTACAACATTCGCTCCTCCCTCCCCCCCCCCCATATGTATTATTACTACAACCCTTAGCCGACCACGGGGCGGGGGTGCCCGTAACGTCTACATCACACCGTATATATATGTTATATATGGTGCGCGATAAGGGCGCAACGTGCATATATTAAGTGCTGTACCGGCGAGTGTGAGTGTGTCAGTGTGGGTCCCATACAGAGAGTGTGTAGAACTGGCACGCTATAGCTGAATGCCGGTCCCTCGGGATCGGGTCCGGAATTCCGGGTACGGTCGAGGGGAGGGTGTTTCGAGAGTGGGAGAGAGCTCGCCCGCCCCTCGACGGCGGGAGTGGCTCGCCGGGGGAAATTTACCGTTTTACCTTTCGCGGCGGGCGGCCCGCAGTTATTCTTCATTTCGTCGAAGAATCTGACGTGAAATATATTTACGGACGAGCAGCGACCCCCCTCCTCCACGCCGCCGCGCGCCGTTTTAGCGTGTGTTATATTATTCGCACAGCGACAGACGATTTTCCGGGCCACGCAGAAGGTTTCACACGTTTAGCCCCCGACCACCGGACGAGTGATCCGAGCGCTAGGTTTGCCGCTGAGTACTATATTTTGTGTGTGTGTGTGTGTGTGTGTGTGTGTGTGTGTGTGTGTGTGTGTGTGTGTAGGGTAGTTCACCAAGCAAGGTCTCAGACTGTTTTTCATTTAAAAACTAATTTACTCAAAAATGTTAGTCTTGGTGACCTTGTTATCAAGTATGTATAGATGTATTGTATACACTACACCCCATATTTTAAGGAGTGCCCTGTGGCCATACCAACTTACTTTTTTCAATGATAATCAGCCTTCTTTCTCTGTTAATTGTTGTTTAGATGATATTATTAAAAATGTTGGTGTACTGAAATCGAAGATCAAACTATCCCCATGATAAAATATATAGGTTAGAAAGACGTGAGGGGTATTATGATTAGAAAATTCAAGTTATTAATCTAACAACATTTTAGATACGTTTTGTTAAAATCGTCCGAATATAATTATAACAGTACACGTATTAGATCAAATGAAAAATATATTTTATAGTTTTATATAGGATTATTTTCCTATAGAACCTATACACATTATATTGTAATATCTCAAAAATAATTAATCGTTAGAATTAAAATTACGATAAGTACATCATAATTTTCCAAAAAAAAAAATTGTTTTATTCATAATGTACAGTAAACAAGGCTAGTTCTCAGTAAAAAAAAATAACTATGCTTATAGAAATCGATGTTAAAAATCTAAGCATTTTAATTAATAAGTTTACTATTATAGAAAACAAACATGGTGAGCATGCTTGGTAAGTCACCCTATATTATATATATATTATATTATACATTTACATTGTATAGCCAGTAAACAACAAAATTATACAATAATGACTGCCTATACCACTTAACCTGGACAATAACATCACAACTTTATCCCAGTGCCGGATCCCCACGAGACCAGGCTACTGCTTAAATGGTGCAAATAGAGAAGTTTATTTTTAATAATATGTGGACACTGTTAATGATTTTATTCTTCACCAGTTTATATAAGCCTAGATATATGCTCACAAGAGTCGTATATGTACATATTTGGCTTTTCAATTAAATCGTAACGCACAAACATAGTATTATACTGTTTATACTCCAATCGTTCTTTCTTGGTCCTATAAATCTTAGAAATGGACACTTGTTGAATATAATATTATAATATTCGGTTAGTTCAGATCGCATTCCCAGAGATGACGTGGGCCGAAATACTTACTGTTGTTGTTATAATCATCACAATGGTTAACTGTTATTATTATCATCATTTTATTGGTGTTAGAGACGCTTGGGTTCAGCGAAAACCAATTTTCTCGCATGTCAATATACAGCAGTAGATTTTGGATAATAATTAATATTGGTTTCTGCTTGTCCCGACCGTTTACGTGTGCTGTGCCACGGTCCGGGGATAATAGATATTCCAATCGGATGGAAAGCCGTCTATGTCATTATAATTTATATTAAACCACATCGATTACGTAAAAAACATGATTTCATGTCACCAGAACTTAGGTATACAGTGTCATTCAACGTAACGCTCAAGAATAAACAGGGGTCGCGATCCCCACAATACAATGACAAACCTGCGAGAGCCTTGAACGGGAAAAAACGGGTTCCCCGCTATCCTGATAAGATGACTGATACGATATTAAATGCAATAAAATGTGTAGGATGCGAAACGAAATAAAAACCACGGACTAAGGATAAAATGGACTGGAAACGAGCTGCATATCAGTGGCCTCGAATGTAAGTGCAAGAGCCGGGGGGGGGGGGGGTTGCAATGAGCACTGAGAGTTTACAACGCTATCTGTGTAAACACGGACTAAGCTTAAAATGCGACTCTAAATAAAACCACCGGTAGCGCTGATCAATTCCATGCCCAGTGTTGATGATAACAGAAGAACTTTTTTCGAGCCGTCACCCGTCACCCACGCACACTGTCGTTTCAAGTGCATTATAATATCTTAGTCCTTGAATTAAAAACATACCATAATATTAAATTAAATGCATTTTGGACGGGATAAGTTTTTCTTCGTAATATTACAATACTTAACTTTTTTTTTATTATATTTATTAAAAATATGTTTTACGTTTTATGATAAGACGCGAGCCTCGGTTTGGCCACCTCTGCTGTGTAATTAGATGATAAGTGATAACGACTGTGCATCGTTACAGAACTGGAACATCGTGTTCGTATTATAATAATTGTATGGTAGACTTTATGTTTGGTTACGATAGGGATGATTAGTCTTAGCTCAAAACTGTATGGAACTGTTCGATTCCGAATGGAACGAGGGATGATTTGGTTTTGTAATGACGTTATTCGTTTTTTTTTGATATGGTGAACACATCGAAGGTTTTTGTATTTACACTTGAAGCCGATGTGAAACGTTTAGTACGGCTATCGAGAAAATCGGGTAAAAATCGATGATGATGATGTTATTATTATGTAACTGGCACGCGCCAGCTTTATAAAATAATCTTTCGACTGTTTTTTGGATGAACCAAACAGAACCGTTTTAATGATGAGTTCTCGTTGCTTTTTATTAAGCCTCCCGGCCAGGACACTAGGCTGATCGAGCTATACTTTTTTATCACTATGAATTATGAGTTATTTAGTATACACATCTAACTTTAATTATAAATGGTATATCTAATGGAAATAATTTTAATTGTTTTTGTTTCTTTGCTTACAGGTAATATATTGTGAAACAAAATATATTTGACAGTGTCACAACAAAGACGATATCATCATATTAAAGTATAGTTATCCACGAAAAAATATAATGTCGGTAAAGGTATTTATAATAAAATAATTTTGAAATATTTAAGTTAAAAAATACATAAATATTAAATACCACTCATAAAAAAATGTATAATACCTTACTAAACGTTTTACATGTGTACCTAATTATTGACAATTACTGTAATTATTGATTTGGAAAATGTTTAATGTAAGTAACGTGCATTTACTGAGAAACAAACATTAATAACCCAAGTGCTAACGTATATAAATTAAAACTATTTCTTGGAATTTCATAATGTATGGGTATATTATGCTTATGTGACACTAGTGGTATGGGTAAATCATGTATATCTGATGAACTGTTATGTAAAATCTACAAAAATGGTAGGTACCCCAGACCACTGCATGTCATTCTAAAGTTGTCCCGAGATGGTCAACTTTAAATGTAATGAGAACCCTTGGAAAATCAGTATCATGAATAAATTATTATACGTACATGATATGTATAATAAATGTACATTAGGTATATATATATAAAAAGGGGTAATTAAGGACTCTGCTGTACAATTGTAGGAGTCGAGGGTACCTCGCTGTGAGCAGCCATTGTAATGATTATTGTGTAAATTATAATTCAATGATAAATAATTGCACAAGATGAAAAAAATGATTCTGAGCGAAGACGTTCTAACTTTTCTGTATCCAAGGTCATCAAACAATTATTTTGACAATAGTATTAAAACCTTAACAATGTATTATGTTTTATTAGTTTTTCCCGATAGCTTTAATTATTTTAAAAATCACTGAGGATTTTCAATTTTTACATCCCAAAAATGACGGCTAGATCAAATCTGCTACTGTGAAATTCCGTCGAAGTTAATGAACTGAGAATTTTTTCTAATAGAAAAAGTTTCTCCAGACACAAAAAACACATATCATTGTAAAATCAATACATCCATCGCTCCGTTAAAAATCTGAAATAATTCATTTGATTTCGATTACTGGTCTAAGAAAACTTTAATGATTTTATAATATATATTTGCTATAATTTAATTATAGTATTCTTATCGTGTATTACTATTCTGAATATAAAAAAATAATGTTAAACACTTTTGATATGGTAATGCTATAAAAATCGATTGCATTTAGACTGAATTCCCAGGACTTTTGTACTTATATTTATTATACAGTGCAGCGTGAGTGGTTCAAACGTTATTGAATGTTGAAAAAATAGCAATTAAGCTTACACGGCCCTGTCATAACATGTATGTATGTCAATTTAGCTTTCGCATGTCTTATCATTGAGATTATTCCGATATGACCTCACAGTATAACTACATTTCCTAATAAATGTTTATTCATCGGATATAACGATGGAATATTATTTCTTCGTACGTGGACGAACCTTTTCCGACGACTTTCAACATTTTCCGATGTAATTACTTGAATTTCTCTCTAAAAAAAAAAAAACATTATTTTTTTTTTAAAATTTAAAATAGACATCGTATTCTGCTCAAACCGATGTAAACAGGATTCCATTTGCCGTTAATAACACTGTAGATAACATAACATTATATTAATGATACAATAGATATAGATTTTCTCTAGTATTATTATGTTCCGTACCCGTCGAAATACGCTTTCGCTTTAATATTATTACAGTCTCGTGCGTTGACATTGACATGATTCCGTCGTTGTTGGACCTTTTTAATAAAGCAACACATCCTGCATTTCGCTAGCTGCCTTCTTTATTTCCCATCTGCATGCTACCATAAAGTTTTGTTGGGGGTTGAACACTATTATTATTATTATTATACAGCCTGCGTGTGATATGTGTATTTTAATTTTGGACCATTTCACCGCTGACCGTATTTATGGTGCGTACCTAAGTGGTACGTGTACAGTGTGCACCTACGTCGTACCTATATATTTTTTTACGGCACTTTGTTTATTGTTTTTCCCATTCGCCAATACCGTTATAAATGCGCTGAGCACAATATGCTAACAATGTTATACATAATTATAGATGGGTAAAGAATCCACTTCTAAGTCACTTTTAATTCGTGTTTTTTTTCTTAAACGACGGGTTGTGTTAATTTTTGTTTTAAAAATTGTATGAATACCCATCAAATAGAAATGAGTCGACCTGTATTTTAGATTATTATAAATTGTTTGTTTAACCTTCATATTTGTACAAAGATCTGGTAATAACCGAACCACCAATTTGAGAACCGATGTAAGTCACAAAATTTCACAATTGAGATATTGAATGAAATGTGTTATAAAATGGTAGACGGATCATGTGTGAACATTTTGCAAAAATATATTTAATTTCACCACTGTAAATAATCAGTATGTAAGAGAAATAACCATGTATCACCTCCCACTGGTAGCGTAAAAACAGTTTTTTCTTGTTTTCTCAGAATTGCCTTTTATGGACGTACGTCGTTTCCCAAAAAGGTGGTTCAACTATTATAGAATTTTCTTTTTTAATAGAACTGGCATTATGTAGTGTTTTTTATTGTGATCCAGAAAATAATTATCTCAGATTCCAGAAACATAATCGTCCAGTAATATTATTTAGTCAAATAATACACTTTTTTCTAAAAACTGATCATTTTAATTCATAAAAATTCTCATTTTTAAAAACCCTGCGAATCAATAGCTCTTATATCAGCTATATAATTTCAAGAAAAAACAATTTATTCTTATTGTACTATACGCCTAATAGGTCTGTGGTAATTGCAGTAGTTGTAATAGTTGTATAATATTATTGTCTGGCTTTCAATTATTTTTGACACGGCGTGATGAGTAGGCAATATAGGTACATCGCAAGTTATCATGCATGCATGCTTTGGTTAATTATATTATTACCAATTACCATATTATTATTATTATATTATATTCGATACCGAATTAAACAACTAAATAGTAAGTTGTGGTTTCCATTGTCACCATTCCATCTAATAATCAAACGCGTATGGCAGTATTTTCGCCTTTACAACTTTTGTTTGCATTATAGGACGTGTACTCCATAAATAAGCAACTATAATAATACACTTTTAATCCAAAATTATTATTATTTTTTTTTTTTATTTCACATTAAATCCATAACTCATAACTCATAGCATTCGACGAAATGACTTAGATATTCAGGTACATTTACTATGTGGTGTATATAAGACCGTTATACGAGGTGCCATCGTGATATAGCAAGGAATTGGATGTGACGTGTTATGTTTTTATACGAGAAAATTATCAACGACACAATTTCCAAAACAATTCTGTGCGCAAAGTGATAATGCGATAGCATCAAAGACACTAAATTCAAGTGTTATATGTTTCTCGATTGTTCGAGAAACAATATAAATTTAAAATGTTGATGAATTCTGAGAGGTACATGAAATTCAAAATTGACGAGTTATGAATTTAGTTCCAATACTTTTTTTTTCGATCTTTGTAACAAGATGTACCAAATCTTAAACAAAATTAGAATTTACAAGAACAACGTCATATGAATCCAAAATATTAATAAATTGTGCGATTTTTATCTTTTTAAATATTGAAAAGTTCAATAACTATGTGATATAATAGCTGAGTGGGTTGTATCATTTGCTGAGTAGATGGACAAAAATATAAATTTCAGAAATCTTTTACGTACACGGTCATATCAAATAGTAACCATTTATCGTTCCACTTAGATAATGATTTTAGAATTTAACTCCAATTTTTTCTTCACATCGCCACTTTTAATATCACACGGAAACAATTAATAACTGTAAATTGTTTGAAACCTTTGAAAAATTAATTTAGGGTAATATTTTCTGTATCAGGTTTATATTTTATGTTGTACTTACATACATACGGGTTGTAAGTACACGTCTGTAAATATGTATAACATCGTTTACATAATACTACGTTAGTTTAAAAACCCTACGGACCTTCAAATTAATATGTACTTAAATTATTACGTAATTTAACAAAACTGATTACCAAGTTTCTAGATGAGAACACGATGTTATATGTGTTATAATATGTATTCCATTTTACCACATCACTGTTCATAATGGATGAACCCCAGAGATAATAATATTAATGAAATTGTATTATTTATATTAACTTCAACATGGCTGAATGTTAAAAATGAGAAAATTCCTTTTATTTGACGACGATTTGTAAATTAAATTATTACAAAAAGAAATCTTTTTACTAATAACGTATGAATTAATAATAGTATCAAAATAATTTTTATCTTTAGTTTAACATAAAATTGGAATTTTTCAAAACAATGTTATTAATTGACAGCAGCGTACAAATATTTTGTATTTATAATATGTACATTAAAAATATGAGCCTTAAGTTCGTAATATTATAAAATCAAATTATAGACATAATATATAAATAGACAATTAATTTTCCGATTTTAAGAGGAACAATGAATATTGTATTGGTTTTTCAAGTGTGTAATTTTTGTTCCGTGTAATACTTGACCTTTAGGTTTTAAGAGCGGCAAAGCTTCTTTTATCTTCAACTTTGATGTTATAGTTAAAGGTATCTAAAATTGGTCGAAATTGGTACTTTGTTGGGGGCCCAAAAGTAAAATGTAGGTACCTCCTTCTTGGAAGTTATTTTCAAAATGATCGGTGGAATACAGAAATCAGTAATCGCGGAATAAAAGAAATATTTATATTCCATATTTTTTTTATTGGTTTATTGTTGCACTTCAACGAATAACCTGCAAAATGAAATAGATATTTTCAGCAAGCATTTTTAGTTTTTTCAGTTTACGTATTATAACATTTTGTTTTTTCCAAAAACTTATCAATTTAGTAAACAGTGCATTGTAAAATTTCTTAGAAATTTAAAAAATATTGAAAGTACGTGGTCACAATCTTTTTTTGTTATAAGCGTATAATATTTAAACTGTAATGATATTCAAAATTATTAGATATTCGAAAATTAGTAAGTTATTTTGTATTCTAATATTCGTAAAATGTTCAATACCTTTAAATTTCTCACAAGTTTTTTACTAAAAATAAAAATAAAGTTCAGCATACTTTTCCACCAATTAGCATACTAACCGCAAACATTTTTTATGAACATTTTATGTTCAAATTTTGACGACTTGTGTATTCAAACACAAAATAATAATTTGTCACTAATCGATTTTTATTATTTTGTAGTAATTCAAAACAATTTAATCTAAAAAACTTGAAACATTTCACTATGACTGGACATATCATTTTTTAAACAGATTAAATTTTCAAAATATTTAGACTCATTGTAATCAATTTTTATACATTTGACATTTTACTATTTGCATTAGATATTTTCTGCGTCAAAATAAAAAAAATTACCAATGTCATTTAGAAGACGTTTACAAAATTGTCCATAGTGCATTTCACTGTATTTGTTACAGTTAGCATGTTTCTGATTAGGTAAAAATAATAGAATTCGTATCAAAATATATGCATAATATGTATATGCATTGTTATTTAATTTTGGAATAACTTAGGTATTAGAAATAAATCGAATTAATATCAAATTAGAAACTACTAGTCCTGCGTACGACTGTACGTTCGAGAGTTTACAGCTGAATTACACTACCCGGACGAGCTTATCCTATTTAAAATAAGAAATATCTAAGTACTTGGATCGATACAACAACGAATGTAACCCGGGTGCCTTGTGTTATTTGCGTCTACATCCTATTTTAAAATTAAAAATAAATGTATAGAATATTATTCCATTGCAAGTACAGAAGCATACCGCATAGTAATAAACTTTAAATTAACCAGAGTACTAAAAGAATATTTCGTGTACGATAACATTACATTTATGGCATAACTATTTGTTATTTATCGTTTGACGACCCTATAAAAATATCCATGAATGTACGTATTACGGGAATCAAGTTATTTGAAAAGCACAAATAATCGATTGTTTTTGGGTTTGGTTATGATATTATATACTTTGTATTTATATTTTATAATATTATAAAGAATTTGGATTTATGATTATTTCCAATTCCCACGATTCAAGTACAATTATCGCAATTTTCTACCAACTGGATTGTATCCAAACCATTTTCCAAAGCCGAAGATCGATATAGAGGGTCATGCTGATACACGATGAGCATTCGCGCCATTTTATCTTTCAGCTGTAAATGCGTTTAAATAAATTCTGAATTTTGGAATTCTTAATAGTACATATACATTTAAAAACCATATGATCAAATACTTTGATTGTTTGGCTATTTAAAAAAACGAAAGAAATGATATATTTTTAAATATGAAAATCATGTTTTTTGAGGAAATCGATTGACAGATAATGATATAAAACATTTTTAAGTTTCTGATATTGGCACACAGGGTTTTAAATCTCGTGTTCTTAAGATAGTGTCCACGATAATTGTATTGGAATGCAATATTGTGAAGATGATTATTTGAACACCATTATGGAAATCAATATTCAACATCAATCTATTATAAATTGATTACGTTTAAACAGCATAGAACATCAAAGTAATTTTCATCTGAAGAATGCGTTCGAATTACAAAAAAACCGAAATTTAATTAAACTCACAGGTAATGGACAACACGGAGGTGAGCGTGCTTGGTGAATTACCCTGTACAAATTTTAAATTAAATATTCAGCAAACTCATCAACAACAATGAAGTATTTGCTTGGAATAATACCACGTCGAGTCAGATTACTATATACGTGAAAGCCGATGCTACTCTTTTAGAAATTGCCTAGTCACCGTGTCACTCTTCAGACATATATTTATACGTGGAAACCAGAAACTGAAAGTTAATATCGTCTTGATATTTTTATCTTAACAACCCGCATAATAACTCACAGTAAAAAATTAGGTCATTTATTACACGGGAAGAAAAACCAAAAATATTAGTTTACATGTTTGTAGTTGTAAGCCGTACTTCCCCAATCCTAGTTTTGATTTTAAATATAAATTTGAGCAAACTTCATGATCACGGGTCTTAAGTTTCAAGTTTTACAATCGTTTGGCAACGTTTTATATTGTTGTGTAATATCGTTTTGATTACACTCACTCATTTTGGACGACTTACAACTATTAAGTATACCAGTACTCAAAGTACCGACAATTTTGAAAACAATATATTTTTATAAAGATGGTTAAGCGTTTCATTATTACTGAATTCGTTTGTAAATACGTCACAATAAAATAACATCTGTGCAAATTTCATAAACTTAATTTTTTTCAAATTATAATAATTATATTGTGTACTAAAAATTAGAAATTCAATATAAATAATGATAATAGTTTTTCTACTAAAACTATAAGCATTTAACAGTATTTAGTTTACAAACATAAAAATATGTTTGCATTTTGTTTTTTAATTGCGCAAATTTTAAGCTTCAGGATAGTTGTTTTTCTAGAAATCAGCACTCGATTAGTTAATGCTGAGTATAATATTTAGTTCACTAATTTAAAACATTTATACGCAACAAATTACGTGAAATTATATAATTCAACATATGAAAATGATTTCTCAGTTAAAAATTCATAAACATTTATCTTTCCATAGCTAATATTTGAAAATATCTCATAAGTTTTTCTACTTTTAATAAACTATAGTTTACCAGTTAGTAACTCTATTATAGCCATGCGATATTTTAGATTTGTTATTTTTTTTTTTTTGATTTTAAATTTGATTATTTATTCGAGTACTAGTGACACACCGTCTGCGCTCAAAATCCTTTTTCGTATAGAACGATTTATCAATTATATTTATATCGAACTCATCCATTACAATAGCACAATGACATACTTTGACAACTCCTGTACAAGAGAGTGAATACCACTCATTTTTTCTTTTTTTTTAACTACATTTTTAATGATTGTTCATTGAGAAATTAAATTTGTTTGTTAATATGTTTGCTAACGTTTTAGCCGAGAACGCGGCAGTTTTTTAACTTATAATAGATTATTATATTCCATAATTTAATAATTTAATATAATATAGAAGCATATATTTATTTTGTATTAAAATGTATTTGAAAATCATAAGACATCATCAATTAATTTTAGCAACTAAATAGTAATATTTTGAGTTAAAAAAATTAATCGTGTTAAGCATTTCATAACTGAGTAAGTAATTTTTTATCTACTTCAAAAATATTTACCACACAGATCAGTAGTTAGTGAGATCGTATTACTTCAGAACTCGATAAAAAAAAATAGACTGATATAAAATCTTAATATAAATTACAGCAATACAAAATAATGTAAACTTTATAACTACTGAATTAATGTTTATTATTTCAAAGAATTATGTTCCGTCCACGTGCCTTTAAAGTTTAAATCAACAGCTTTCAGATTTAATAATTATTGTGTGTAAAACATATTTCGGTGACTTTTTGATAAAAGTATTTTCTTTGGGGAGCAAACATTTTTATTAGAAACGTCGTTATGGGGTTTGACTGTGGAAATAAACAATTGTTTAATTAAATCAGATTATCATCGCAGCACGTCCTTTAATTTATAATCTAGTTGAACAATTTGACTAAATATAATTCAAGTTATCATAATTGTTTTATTAAATTATACATGTTTTGGATACTATATGTCTGAAACACGTATTGCTAATAATATTCAATATTATCGTTCGCATTTTTTTCTCTAATATTTTTTATCCTTACAAAAAAAATACGAACGTGGTACTTTGACATACATTCTTAACCGTTGAAAAAAGAAAAATTGGTTTAGTTGACAACATCTGAATAATAATAGTTTCAATGCCTAATAATGGTTATTTGTAGCAGTTCGAATTATTGACGTTCAACATTTCTACGATTTACTGTTTTTTTTTTCTAAACTTTTAACTGCCCATATAATATATAATATATGATATATAGAGATTTACTTATAATACTTAGATTTCACAAAACTCAAACAGTTAACAGTTTAAAACTCAACAGTATATTATAACGATTAATCAATTACAGAACAAAAGCAAAAAAAAAAAAAGAAAAGAAAAAGATCGATGTGAGTTATTACGTAAAAATACTATAAGGATTTCGTGAATTTATGTATACAGGTTGGTTTGCCAAACGGCTCGCCCCCTGTTTATTCCTAATATCAGATCTAGTATTATTTTATTGTACTTGGACCGTATTTACATTTTATAAATAATAATAGATTGATGTGAATTAATTTTTTGTTCAAAATTCCGTATCTCCTAAACATTAAACATTCCAAACCCATCGTTGTGGATCCGCACATAAAGTCAAACGTTAACTCAAAAACTACCTGTTGGAACTTTGATTCTGATGTATCGCCATTTTCAGAAGAATTATTCGTTTTGTAATATTTACAGTGGAGATGACGGGCGTTCATTTTAAAAACAAAAGTTTGTACCTACCTGGGACGGTGTAGAAAAAAAATATCAAGAATTCGAAAGTATCGTGGTTTTCGAGTATTTCTGAAAATTAAAAAAATCCTATTTCGAATAACCACGGTATTGAAAAAGAAAGGAGTGTGAGCACGCTTGGAGGATCGTCCCGTGACGTCTACGTCTCAATGACGTCTACGTCTTAATGTGATCACTGGTTTATAGAATCAACCGTTTCTTAGAATCAAAAATGAAAATCTCAAACCAAATTGTATGTTAAATTGACCCCTTATTAGAATCACTAAGTACCGGATAATTGAATCACTTTTATGAACAATCTTAACGTTTTTATGGTATTTCACACTGATTAATGTATAGAACCCATTTTATTTTTGAACTTATTAGTATAAGACAGTAATTCGTTGTACGTTATTGTGTTGTTCAAATATCTTTGTGCGTCGTGTACTCGTATCGTTTATTATGTATGCTACATTAAATATGTAATTACAAATAAATAATAATATGTAATCGCATAAAAATATTGAATAGTGAAAAAATTGTTGTAAATGTTTTATATGGGATCAACCGGTACATAGAATCAAAATGACCTGCACCAAAGTGATCGCATTAAGAGGAACCCACTGCATTATAGAACCGAATATTGTAATAAAACATAATATTATAACGTGGTGCCTTTTTTCGACCGGCAAACGCGCGTAAATTACTCCATAATAATACAGCGGAATATACACATAAAGTGTTTTTCAACTCGACTCGTTCGGCGTGACAATAGTCGCGTCGACAACAATAAACCGCTTTCCAGTGACCGCGGGCTACAACACACACACACCCACACACACCGACCACTGTTGCGTGTATATACACTCTCTGTCGTCGTGTATATATATATACCGAGTACGCGGTTATACGGTTTGGCGCGGGTCGGCCGAATAAAACCTCGCGTTAAACTCCGAGCACACGTGAATCGCACAACAATAATTCAAAACGGCGTTGGAGAGGTTTTTACGGGCCGGAGACACAGGAAGCGAAAAGTGCGATCGAGTACACTATATATGTATATATATATATACGCGTACACGTATCGCAGTGGCCGTCGAGCGGGAGGGCGGGCCGCCGAAGGGTTGCGTATAAAATTCTCGGACAAAGCGGACGGGGACACTGATTTAATGGAGTTGTGAAAAGTTGTACCGCGCGAAAACGTCAAAACCACGGTCGCGGTAACCGCGGCAGAGGTGCCGGCCGCAATAGTCGGCGGCGGCGGCGGCGGCGGTGACCTGCGAGCGGCGTGCAAGACTACGGAGTAGTAGAAGAAGAAGAAGCAGCAGAAGAGGACCGCCGGAGCTGTAAATTACCCGCAGTGTTTTCGCGTATATCCAACAACTAACGTCGTATATCATTGCAGTAGAACTTTTTGGCGGACGGGAGGGATTCCGGTCGCGTTGTGACACTCGTTAAAGTTGCCGCGTGCGCGTGCGCGTGCGTGTGCGGCCATTATTCGGCGGCCAGCGGTGTACGGTTCGGGTCACGTGTGTATGGTTGTAGTCCTCGCCGTGTGTGCAGCGATGGCGGCGGCCGAGAGGTAGTCGTTGTAGTGTGTGTGTGCGTGTGTGTGTGTGTGTGTGCGTGTGTGTGTGTGTATGTGCGTGTGTCGGTCGACGTGCTGGTGGAGGTAGTGGTGGCGGTGGAGGCGGCGGTGGTAGTGATGGGCAAGTCGCTCTAGGTGTTAAGAGTCGTGGAAAGAACGCACTGTCGTCTGTGGCGGAAAACGTTCGTTTAAAATATCGCGAAATCGCGAAAAAACGTATGTATACAAATAAAACCGAGTAAAACAAAATACAACTCGATCTATGCATGCGATCCGAAGTTTTAACGTCCGCCGCACGGTTTCCGGTACGGAATAATTATAAACATAATACAGCACCGATATTATATTATTATGAAATGGCAATAGTTGTGTAGCACATCGCATGGGCCGTACTACATAGGCATGGTGAAATTATATCGAAACACATATTATTTTCATCGTCGGTTTTTTTTGTTCGCGTCCATAAAAAAGTGTACGGTGACAATATCGATGCAACACTGTACACGCAGTCCAATCGATGAAGACGCGAGCAACAATAAACGAGACATTTATCAGATTTTGTATACATTTACATATTTTGTACGCTTATTTATATCTGTACGTGATGGATTTTATTACTTTTTTGAATTGTTTAAAAATAATTGAAAATTTTAACACATATTTTATTTTTATCATCAAAATAAAATGTCTGAAATATTTATTTTTCATTCAAAAACAATAGCATATGTATTGCGTGCAGAAGTGCATTTGAAGCTGGCTTATGATGTACACGAATTGACATTTTAAATTTGATTTGGTCTTCAACGACCTGTCCACCAAGATTTATTTTGGAGTTTGATATTGAGCAATTTATCGATAACATACAATTATTGCTTACCTATCTAATAATGCTATATTAAACACCTTCTCGACGTATTGATTTCGTGTAACAAAATATTAGTGTGATTGAAATAGAAATATAATATTTGGAATAATAATACTAATAATAGACATTTAAACTTTATATTCAAACTACTTAATAATGAACTAGATTATAGCAATATAGCCCTTTAAGACTTTATTAGGGAAATATGAGTTTCGAATCAATTTTTTTTTAAAAAAACACCATGGGTAATGTTTTGTTTTTCTTTACAAAACATCCAATTATTCAATCAACTCGGCAACAAATATGCTAATGGCATTAGCATATTCAGCTAATTTAGATAAATTGTATTGCAATATTAATGATATTAAACAAAATATATATTATGTGGTTTCATTTAATTTTACAGTGTTACCAAATTATATATTACTTATTATTGTATGCATTCATACTACTTTCTTGTATTTTACTATAATATTCACAGGCCTAAGATATAAAAATGCATCCATATACTCTGTAATCTATGTACACACATTTATGAATTTATATTTTACCTACTACTACAACTGCTATTTTTAAACATAATTTTTGTAAATGGCGTTTCTTTTCTCTATAAATTAAAAATAAGCCCCGTGTGAATCATATACGTGAGAGCATATTTTGTTCGTATAATCATGCTCATTATACAAATTAATAAAGCACGAGATAAGACAAATTACAATCGATTTCTTATTTTCCAATGATTGTTTGTGTATTGTGTGTACTATTTTTCGTTTGCATTCAATTATAATAATATGAATAGTATTTAAACATTTAGTCAATATACACTTATTCCTATTGTATGATCGGATTGTAATTCCGAAAAAAAAAATTAATACCAATATTTAGCCGTATAAAATTGTATACTATTTGACGTTCGTTGAAACGTTTTTTTTTTTTTTTTAATTAATAAGTACTTTTCTTTCAACGAAATAAACAAAGCAATATTTTTTGATCCATCATCATCATACTTATTTAAAAAGTTAATTTAATAAAGTAGTACATTTTTATTCAAATTTTTAACACGTTTGTTCGTATCATGTTCCACACTCCATAGTATTGATGATAGGTATTTTTATTTTATTTTCTTAATTTACGTCGAACAGCGTTATGGTAAGACTTAAGTTTAACTACTTTAGTACAAAAGCTATTGTATCTCTAACCTAAAAACTAATATAAAAATAACGTATTTGAGTCCACCATTATTTTATATAAAATTGTGTATCAAATATTTTTTTTTCTATTAAAATGGGTACTTAGCATTAGACAGTATATTATAAAATAATATGTTCATTAAGGGAATCAACATTATATTTTGAAAACCCTTCAGTTCAAAACGAGTTTGTGATAAAGTTTTTAGATGGATTATTAACATCAGGTTAATGTTATGATAACCAGCGAGGTAGGTTTATTAGTTTTCAGTCACAGAAAATCCCACGGCATTAATGGGATTAATTTTAGAAAATCACAGTATTATTTCGGATTAATGTAAGACAGATTTCATGGTAGTTGGTTCAAGTCAAAGATGAGGATTTTAGATCATTAATTTTAATTCATAAATTGGCAGATCACGGAGCAAGTTGTCAGAGACGGAGGGGATACGTGCAATCTAAGACAGTGCAACTCTGTGTGCTGTTGAAATTGCTTTTGTTATATTAATTTAATCTTCTACCACAAACTGAATTATCACTGCATTATTCAAAAATCGTCAGTTTAATGACGCATATTAACTAAAAACAATTCCATTAGATTGTTTAATCATACAACTGATAAACATCTGTACAATAAAATGGTGGTGGGTGGTGATAGTTTACTATGCAATTCGTATACATCTTCGTCGATTAAAAATTAACCCCTATAACGTTTATTTGCTTTATCTAATTAAAATTAATATTCATTCAGATAATAATATTATGATATTATTATAATGTAAAACAATTATTCATGCCTATAATTATATTGTATATACGATATAATCCAAATTATCATACTATTTAATTCATAAAAATAAATTAAATTGTTGATACTGTTAAATATTCATGTGTTTTAACTGCAAATAATGACGTTCATAATACGAACTTAATGTATACTATTTTACAAGCCTTTTGGGTCTATTTGAAATTCCAAATACGTTTTTTTATTACACTTGATGTTATTTTTTGCTTCTGGTGACATCTTATTTTGTTATTTTTATGAATAGCTATACAATTGCAATTTTTAAATGGCATGCATTATTAACATTTATAATTGTACACTGGGTGTTGAATAGAGAGTTAATATTATACTACAAGCAATTAAAGCAATAATGAACATTGTTTTCTTGCGTAGTATATAAATATACAAGCATCATTATGAATTCAATAATTTTCGTTCAATAGTTCACAGTAAAAAATCTCTATTTATGTTACGTAAATATTTAATTAGGGTGTGGGCATTCAAAAATAAGCCCCAACATCGTTTATTTATTTTTTTATATAAATTTCCTTTTTAATTTTCATTCATAATCTCATACCTAAAAATTACAGTTTGCAGCAAACCGGATTACATAATATTTTTGCTGACCGAATATATGCGTATTATTTACTGGTCGTAAAAAGCCGAAGGGATTAAAAAAAAGGTTCTTATTAGCATCGTTTTATTTCCAAGTTGCATAATAAATTAAAGTAAATGTAACTTCAACCATAAAATTTTCATTTGAAAAATATGATTCCTGTATAATACAATATCTGAAATACGATGTTAATGTTTATAAATAATTAATAAATTCTCATTTATATTTAACAAACACCACATAATTGAAAACTATATTAAGAAACATCGAAACATTGGCACATTTTTGACACAAACTTCATGCTTATACATTGGTATAATAAAAATCATAATATTAAAATATCAATATAAAATAACTATAATAACAATAATGACAATTCTGGGAGAAAACAAAAACTGTGAAAAAATATCTCCAAAAACCAAAATTATACCATCAAAATAATAAATTATAGTGGTAGTAAAATAAAGAATGATCAACTTATTGAGATGATTTTAAGATCCTATACATATACATATTATAATATAGAATATCATATACAAAGGATAACTATAAACAGTAATGTCACTCGTCAATATAAGCGAAAGCTGTCTGAACAAAACTAAAACATGTTTCAATATAACAAAATATTGAACACATCTGATTTCGAAGGTACTATTGTGTAGAAAATGGTATCGTAAAAATATTCGTTTTATTGTGTTGAGGTTTTTACTGATAATTTGGTTTATAGCACTGCACTATACAGTGGCGTCAAACGTGATAGATAAATATGAGAGATGGTCAAACATCTTTAAAATGTGTGCATGGCGTAGGTTGTCTAGCTATAAAGTCGCAAGAATAAAATGGAAAAATGACATTTAAAATGATTACTGCATGGTTTAGATTGCTAGTGAAAGAGACAGTTTTCGCCTTAGTACGGTTGAATTAACAACCAATTTATTGTGTTTTTAATAATATGTGTGTACTCAATACCATTATATATTTTATCGTTTAACATAATTAAGTGTATATAATTATTACATTGAGTTTTATGATAAGTAATTTTAGGTACCATATACAATAAAATTTTTATTTAATTATGGTAAAATAGTTGTTATACTCTATAGTACATTTTTTGAACGGATTTTTTCGAGCGAGTTTGATTTTTAACCAGAATTGTATTTTTTAAATTATTATTTAACCCAGTACAATTTTTTATTTTACCGACAGTATAATTTAAATTTAAGAAAAACCCTGTAATTAAAAATAAATTGTGTTTGTGGCGTTGACTTCACACATTTTTTTCATTCAGTCAAGGAAATCATTTGGTCGGATTAACTTTGTCTTTTAATCTTATTTGGAGTATGACTATAAGTTTAAAATGCATTAACTCGAATGGACTGATATAAAACCTTCTAAAAAACACTTAATAGGATAAGCTGGACTTTAAGGCGTAGATATATTGGTGAAACTAAATTAACCTGAAATGTTTTCGTATTATATATTCTCAAGGTATAAAATAATTATTTATAAGATAAAAAAGACATTGGAGATTGACCATAAAGGATTTAACATAGTTCCCGATTATCCTTTACCGTCCTAGTAGGTATGTTGAACGATTGGAGAGTCTAACTGTAATATATAAATAGTATTATCGTCGTTACAAGTTTACCGATATTTTTTTGGAAAGAAATCTAACCTAACCGTCAGCTAATGATTTATCTTAGACCGAAATGTGATATGAGGTACAAAAATTAACAGATTTACACATTGTTCAAACGTTTGCCAATGTTTTCTATAAGATCGATTGGATTCGTTAATTACTATTGTCCGAAGTTATTTGCACAAAAATGCAATACAATAATAGTAGGTATCTAATTGTTGTAGTTTATCGAGAGACATTCTATACAAGACGATTACCATTTTATTATAATATAGCCAATATAGGTACTTACATAGATTCTTTTATTAAGCGTAGTGAAGTCTCAAACTGACGGCAGTCGAAAGACGCACAATGCCAGAGACAATGTTGTTTAGATATTTATAATACGACTGATTAATTTTTAAATAGGTAATATAGATCAATTAGTTTTTCCTATGTATAACGTTATCATCATTAAAACTGTACAACATGGATAGTTATGTGTAAGTTTGGTAAATACAACTGTATTTAGTATTTACCCGTCAGAATTAAATTCGAATTGTATCTCAAATTCCGTTTCAGATAAAATTAAGTGTTGGGTCAAAAAGTTTATTTTAAACTAAATTGGCAACACGTAGAATGTACTCCGCTCGAAAACATATTATTGAGCTTGCAATTATTATCATCGACAAACAAATCATACACAAGCGCAGTAAATAAAAGTTTCGACCAAATAGTATATGAAATACATTATTACGTACACGTTGTACGCAGAGTAATATTTATGATAATCATTAAAAAAAAAAATAAAAAAACGTTCATAGCTCGAATATTACAATGCCGATATTTAGTATTACGCGGATGATAACGTTTTGGTTTCACCAGTAAATTACTTTTATATTATCTAATTTTATAACGCAAAATTATGTTTTTATCAGGTAATTGTCGTACTATTTGTTTTATTGCAAATTGCAGTTTTGTTATTGAGCCGGCCAGTAACAACGGTTATTTATTTATTTGTTTTGATACGACTGTGGATGCTCTAACATTATAATATTTCATATTATTATCCATGACTATGTAATCAAAATAATAACTCATAAATTATTGTATGAACGCTTCAAGTTATGAAAAGTGTCCTTCAAACACCGTGCAGTAAAACAAACTCCATCCAGAATCGTTTTTTTTTTTTTTTTAATGCAATCGTTTATCATTGTGCTTAAAATATGTATCATTATAATAATACTTCGCATTGGCTTGCGCTCGGGTGAACGAAACTAGACGAGTGCTCAACAGTTATTGGACCACTGTGTCCTGCTGTCCGTTCCGTTTTCAACATCCTTCCATTTCAAATAAAATATAGGTCAGACAATTTAATTTCAAGAAATAACCATCGTCAACAATTAAACCACGAATCTGCAGTTCAGCACGATTTTCATAAATTATTAGTTTTTGATTGTTTGCAGTCTCGGAATTTCTTGCGTACATTTAAAAATACTTCATCTCGTTTTATGATAGCGATTTTCTGTCACCACTTATCAAAATAAATTATCATCACTAAAAGGTAATTTGTTATATGGGTGTTATTAAATTGTTTTCACTTAAATCTAGTCGAATGCTTTAAATGTCAAGTGATAAACTTAAATTCAATTTTTTGAAACGATGTTTAGCTAATTCTGAATAGATCTCCCTCTACAAACTTTGCACCATGTTCTTGATGTATTTATAGTGCTCCGTTTACATGGTCGGAAGTAGAGAAACAATAGTTTCTATTGTTATTGTAGTTCGTACAAGAGAGGAAAATTTAGGATAGGTTCAAAATTTTGGGGGTGTATTCGTGTCCTTTTAAGTCAAACTGAGACAAAGTTTTCAGCTATTATGTAGTTTACTAATTGTTTAATTTGTTTTACAAGCCTAATTCAGTCATTCGGCCAACCGTTCAATTATAAACATTTCAAACTATTTTATGAAAATGTTAAGACCATGCAATAAATTGAAAAAAATATTTGTCTGTATATAGTACATCAACAGGATGTTGATTATTGCTTTAATTACTTGTTGTATAATGTTAACTCTCTATTCAGCCGACCCGTGGTACAATCGTACAAAAAACAAAGCGAAATAAAGTTGATCTTTCAAATTTTAAAATGAGAAGCCAATATAACATGTTTCTTATTGCTCGTAAACGATTTGTGTAATAAGTACATTGTGCGCTTATTTCTCATTTATAAACACATAATAATAATATATTGGTCTGATCGTTATTGAAGCGTCGTAAAAACCCAACCTAATAACGCGGTGAAGCGTTGAAGCTTGGGGATGAACCGACTGAAGTGTCTGCAGATTATTGTATTATGTGATATTAATTTAGACGTCGTACGAGAATTCAGGTCGGCTGTGTGTGTGTGTGTGTGTGTGTGCGTGAATTACCGAATAGATACAAAATTGATGTGCGGCCATGTCGGACCGACTATACCGACCGAAATTGGCCGTCCTTCGCGGTGAATCGCTAAAATTCGTATCGCCTGGAATAGGCAAAAAATACCGAAATAGTTCGGTTGCGATACAATCTGACCGCATACTATTCGCCGCCCACACAAAGCGTTTTCGTAACGGAATACTTTGTGAGGCTTTTGCCTACACAAGCCCTGCAGTGTTCGGGACAGGCGTGGTTAATTTCCCCGGGGTGGTGCTCTCGAGGGGCTAAGGAGACACTTTTGGTTCCGAGTTTATTTTTTATGACCATTAAGCACAGCGTTTGTAACCGTTACGGTGACGTGCAGCGCGCGTATAGTTAGTAAATCCTTATCATCTCTGTTGTTCGACATTTCGCAGACCTTTAGCCGTTGTCCGCGCACTAACTAATTATTATGAAAATGCCTTATAATATATCGTATGTACGACTCGCGTCTAAACAATATCACTGCGAAAACGTATTGATTCAAACAAATCGATATAGTGAGTACCTTTGGGATGGTTTTCTCGAAAAAAAAACATTGAAACACGTACCTACAACGCGAACACCGGTTGCTGCAGTAGTGAGGCCTGTCGGTAACTCAAAATTAACGACAGACCGGTGGTATTATGTCGTAACGACGGAGACGACGACAAAATTATCGATCGCTCTCTTCCACATATACCGGTATCGCCGATATAATATAATATATCGCGTAAATGTTTGAAGAATAGGTTAGGTGTATAACTCATCGCCGTAGTCGTATATAGTCGTATCTACAACCGGCGGCAGTCAGTTCAATCATAATAATATCGTGTGCTCACTACGTCCGATCGGTAATAATCGTAATGAACCGTACGTCTACATCGGCGGGGGGGTCACGACACTTGTTGTAGTGCGGTGTGGTCTAAACGCGGTATACGGTTACGGGGCGTACGATATATTACACGAAACCGGCCGAGGCCGAACAGGCGGTTAGCAAATAATACTCGTACACTTGGATTTACTAATGCAGTCCGTGACCACTGTACGACAATCGTCAATATTGCTCGCGATCATGTCAATACGGCGACGACGTGTTCGTGTTGTGCAACAGCCGTGGGTGGGTACCTGTAATCCATCTGTATCTGCCGGTAAACAACGTCGTAGGTGGTGTAGTGTGCGGTACCTACCCATATATGTTCTATACACCGCACGATGACAGCGAAAACAACGTATCAATTATTATCGGGGGGGGGGGGCCTTAATGTACGACCGGCGGCGTCGATCGATGAAATGTATTATTAATTATTCTAATATAATGCGTACCGTTAGATTTAGGTGTGAGGGCGTGGGCGACTGCAGCCGCACAGTGAGAGTACCGAGCGGATTTCGAGTGTCGACCGCTGAGCGTTACCGCGGTATCCTCCTCGAGCAACTCGGCGGAGGTCGCGGGGGGGGGGGGCTCAGAATAATATTAGAAATTGATTAGCGACCCGATCGGGGAGCAGACCTCGAATTTCCATCGTGTGCCGCTGCGATTCCTATATCCCCCGACCCGATTTACGACGTGTGGCCAAAGGTACGTCTTCGGTTTTTATTGTTCAACGCAGCGGTTCCCAACGTTTTTGGCCTAAGTGCTGACCGCCGATTTTGTAAAAAAAAAAATCTTCGAGGCCCACAAACGGCTCGCCTATATGCGAATGCATAAATATATAAATATAATATATACAAACTATTCAGTCGTTAGAATTGAAAAGATTTAAAAAATCAATTGTTTATTATGAAAAACACTTCATTAAACTTGATCACAAGTTAAACAATTTAATGTGATTTTTGACATTACTTGTCCTTCGCGAGAGAGTCAGTATCGGGATGAAAATCGGATGGTTTTACAATTAAATCACTTTCAACGTTCAGTTAATTCCTATATTGATTAACGTTAATTAATAATTTTGACACCAATTTGACACTACAGAGCGCAGATAATATTGATAAATATTACTATAACCAGAAATATTACCAGATATGTACCTACTAAAAATATGTAATAATATTTTTTTAAATACATATATAATATAAAATATTTTATATTTATATGGTTCACGGCCCAATACCACACTGCTCGAGGCCCACAAGTGGGCCGCGGCCCATGGGTTGGGAACCGCTGGTTTAACGGAATGAGCGAGATGTCAGCGATTTGATGAGATAATATAATGCGACAACAAAACGTATGACGTGTGGTACAGAATGATAACAGACACGACTGGTTGACGACAACGCGACACTTGTCCACTAACCATTTATCATAACAACAATGTCTTATCATTACAGATCAACTGTATTATTAAAGCTTACGAATCGAAAGTACCGTTAATCGATAATCAAACACGTATACAGACACTGCAGGGACCAAATGTACAAGTGCTGTACTATAATGTACTCGCATATCGATTTTTACCTAAGGAATATTTTTATCAACTCCAGTATCGCTAGTTTGGATTTTCGAAGTAGCCATGTTTAATAGGGACTTTGTGACAACGTATAATATTATAATTTATAATAGTAATATTATTGACATTTTATACTTAGTATCATAACAATATGTATACAAATCTTAAAACCGTAAATAATTATACACTTGCTTGGATTCAGTAATATTATAAAGACTTTTTTGATCAAATTGCAACTGATTTTTTCCATTTTCTACTTGTCATTACGTCTCAAACAACATATTATAGCTACCTAGTAATAACATAATAATGATATTTCGTATTTCATAATATTATACGATTAACATTTAATTTTTACTTTTTGTTTTTAAAATCCCAATGCTACACGACTATTGAACACAATATTTATAATTGGCGATATTAATTTCTGGCTTAATAAATTTATTAAAAAGCTGTAAGATGCAATGTGAAAAAAAACC
Source organism: Myzus persicae (assembly GCF_001856785.1). Taxonomy (NCBI): domain Eukaryota; kingdom Metazoa; phylum Arthropoda; class Insecta; order Hemiptera; family Aphididae; genus Myzus; species Myzus persicae. The sequence continues at coordinate 100,491 of NW_019103864.1, forward strand.
GAAATTTTGACAGTGGCTTCTGGTAGTTAGTAGACATTTTTTGGGGGAAATTTTAAAAATAACCACTTTAAGTACCAGTTTATGTAATTGAAGATGATTACCGATGATCCAATATTTCTGTTACATTTTTTTTTTCATTCGTTAATATTATTAATTTACATTTTTTTTAATGTTAATTGAATGTCGAAATAAATATTTGTATCGTAGGTAGGTAACATATTTTATTTTGCGAGTATGATTTAAATTAGACTATATTTACTCATATTACTTATATCATACAATATTTCGTAACCCTACCGATTCGCATTTGGATATCTCTGTAACATAGTAGATACATAATATTAGAAATGGAGAATTCGTCCCGAGCTTTTAAGATACACATTTTAATGTAACCGAATTTCACGTGAAGAAGTTCACTTTGAACAAAAAAGAACTTGATTTAGAACCTTTTAGTATTGAACATACGACCTGTGTCCAATTTCCGAGCTACATAGAGTGAGGATATGTGAAACTTTTGGAGTACGACTGTTCCATGAAAATGTGTTGGTGGGAATACTAAAAAAAAAAAAAATAAAGAAAAATAAAGAAAACTATAGCATAACATCACAGTGAAACCATCACCTTCGGTATACCGTGTTCTCCGGAATCTAAATCTAATTACAAATGGCGCGCCGAATAAAAAAAAATCCATACTATTTTTTGGAAACATTTAACACACCTACTAATGTTATTAAATAGTATCAACCGACCCGACAAAGTTGTTGTTGTCGTCGACAGTTTAATAGGGCGCTGGAATGCATTATTTTTCTTGTACGCGTCATATGCATGTGCGTATAATGTAGTAGGTATATGGCCGTACGAAATTCGATTTACATTGAACACACGAGCGTAAGTACAACGCAGGGTGCAAAGTACAAAAAGAGTTTTCGGACAGTTTGAGAGCAACATAACGACATTCTAGCAAATTGCATTTCCTATGTGCATACAGATTTGAATAAAAACCAATTACAATAAACTTTTTTTTTCGATAAAAAATATAATAATACCTACTATATTGGTGTGTTTTCGTTATAATTTATCATAATTTCATACCGTTTTCGAATTAGTTTAAATTAAATGTAAAAATACTTTTTTTTTTTATTACGAGAGTATGCACAAATTGTTAGTGAAGTATTTTGTTTAGTAAAACGCAAGCGTAAAAGAGTTGCTGCTAACAACTGATATAGCTAATTTTTTTTTATTATTATTAAACTATGACATTTCAGGTTTATAGATTTTTTCCATGCTAAGCAAAAAACCCGTAACTCCATTTACGGTGGATAAATACTGCCGGAGAAAAAATCGTACATAAAATGTACAGCACACTGCACAACCTGCTTTAAAGTGTAAACATTTAATTTTCGTTATATTATTACAATAATAAGTAGGTACTGAGAAAAACTTTTAGTTTTCCAAGTACACAGTATTATTATTGTATAGTGTAATAAAACGATTAACTACTATAAAATAAATTGTACCCGTGAACTTCATGTCGAATATCGTCAACGTTATTATTTATATTATATTTTGCGCTCGTTCCGTAAAATATATTTTGTTGTTGCTCATTAAGCGTTTCATGATATTATGAGCTGAACTAATTACAAGACATTTCTTTTCCAACTTCTACAAATAACTTTCATTAGAATAGTAGGAAAACATAGAACAAGTTATACTATTTTGTCACCTAGTGCGACACCCACTGCAGCTACCACAACAGTACAATATTATCGTTTGAGCATGTTATATTATTATAATGTATGCCGGCGTTCAGGGTAGGCAATATAATAGCAGTGCACCAACCTTGGAATCAATGCACTTCTATATTATAATATAATTTATATATTATATAATATTTTATTTTAAAAGTAATGAACGGGTTTGAAACCCTTTTGAAATTTTTCAAAAACAACACAACGACAATAACAATTATAACAGATCATTAAATTAAATTTAAAATTATGGCAAATAAGATAAATTTAAATCATTACGGTCATTTAAAATTAAAAAAAAATTAATATAATAATATATATTATGTGTAATTAAGGATCGTTAGCGGAATCCTGATTGGCCATTAACATTGAACCCCCTACATAATATTTTTATAAAATGTTCATATTATTATCATTGATATACTACATTTATGTTCGTTAATTATTGAATGATGAACAATAAAAAATATTTATCTTGGTATAATTATAGTACTACAAATTTTAAAAAATAATACCTCTTTAAATTATTAAAATAAAACTATTTAAATGTGTACTAAAATATATTACTTTAATAATTAATATTATTTTGCAATTATTTTGTTACACAACTTTATTTCTAGTTAGTAACAATAACCAACTATACCTCTACATAAATAAAGTTTTAATTAAATCAGATGGTAATATTTTTTTATATCAATTCATATTTTCTTGAATGATTTTTATAATTTATTCCTTACTGTGACCCGGTTGTATATTATATATTAACATATTTGTTATTAGCTAGAGTTATGAAAAATGCAAAGTGAACGACAAATTCATTTCAAATCGGCATAATTGTGAATTCAAACTTTTCGGGGCATATTTCTATAGTATATTTAATAACAAATTAAGTACAATTGGATTCTCTTTATATTAGCAAAACGTTGTATAACTTAATTCCATAAATGAATAAAGGAATCATAAATGTCTGATATTGTCATCGTTGGCAAAATTATAATCATATTATGATTCATGCGCAGTACTCACTGATCAGTAAAAATATTATATTTTACTTCAAAAAAATTCATACATAAAATGGCCGGTTACAGTATCATTATGCTCACTTTTAACGTTATTATTACGAACATCGTCGAGATATCACTACAACATCTGTCTAGGGAATGATAATAAATTACAGTTGAAAACTTTATCATTTACAAATCTAGTTCTTGTATGTACCTATTTACAAAACAAAAATGCTGAAAAACTAGACAAATAAAAGCCAACCAAAAACCCGACGGAATATTATATAATATGTGTACACATTTTTCTCGTGATATTTTTATAATTGACATTGATCAATAATCAACACGGAGATGATGTAATTTAAGTTACTTTACTGTCCGAAGTTAGTTTTTTGCGTACGTCGTGACAGTTTGCAATGTATGTGTTTATAAGTTCGGTAAACATTGAACATGTTCAGAGGGGTCCGTTAACTTTTTGAAGAATAAATACATATGAAATAATAATGAAATATAACCTAATCTACTTTACTATCAATTAAAATATTGTATTTGTTCTGAAAAATCTTGGTCCACGAAAAAAAAAATATTTTTTTTATCCTATCAACGCGTATAATTCAAGATTGGATAACTAAAAGAAAAAATAATGTTTGTGCGCTCAGAGTTCCTTCAAACAATAATTTAATAAATGTAGTCGTGTTAATGAGACTGTATTTTAATTTTTTAAATAATTCAATGTTTGATTTAAAGTTCGGGTAGCTATTTAAATTATCGATCTACGTTGCATCGAATCAAAATTCTCAGTTTTTCTCAGTTTCACGCCTACTAATAGTTCATTGGGTATATTAGTGTTTGTTTTAAAAAAAAAAAACATTCTATATTCGGTGTTTTTACTATTTTTTTCTGTATTTGTACATTCTATGTAATGCTTTACACGTTTATCAATTAATAATCAAATGCGTTTTTTATGAAGTTAAAATGCAGAGATGATGTATGTGACATAAAAAAGAATCAACTACGGCCGCCATTGCACGAACATAAACCCATAACATAGTAAACCGTTAATTATTTCGTATCAACCTCGGTCGTAAACAGTTTTACTGAAAAAACTATTTTACACGATCATCAAATCAATCAGAGTTGCAGCGGATTCACTGTTGGATTTTTTTCTGCTCTATTTACACGAACACCGTCCGCACATAAATTAAGTTATTAGGTTAAACGCGATTGAAGTGTATGTTTATATTATATGGGTACACTTGGTTCACGGTAGTTCGGTCAAGAATTAGCACATGGTATGTATCCGTCAATACGCCAAACGTGTGTGCAAACTTTGATCAGTTCAAGGGACTCGGGAGTGCAATCAAAAAAACTGAGGAAACTTTTCCTCGATGTGCCCTATAGCTATACGCGTCGGACCCGTCCGTCGGTAAATTGAAAATGGAAATTCGTCGGAGTCAGAAAATTTGAATGGCTCTATTTACTTCGATAACAATTTAAATTTGTTACGTTTTTTTCTCCCGCTTTTCCTCTTGGCTCTCAGAAAAATATGTGTATATATATATCTATTAAGGGCATCCCGAATTCAGCAAAAGTTAATCGCACAACTTTCGAAAAAATGTATTCACCGTTCGCCGCCTAATCCATCAGCTGAGAACATAATATAAGTAAATTAGTTTTCGCGAACGATATAGGTGTATTGCATCCACCGTTGTATAAAAATATATAATCAAACGCCTCGACGGAAGATTTATAAACTATTTTCCTGACTTTTTCCGTGACTGTGATACAATAATTTGAATATATAATATATTATCATTTTTTTTCCTTTTCATTCTGTGCCGATAATTTGGTCTCAAAAAAGTTTTTCCATTTGTTGACCCAAACGGCTGACGAGAAACTTGCTTTTAATTTCACTTGTATATACCTTCCCTGCACCCCCTCGTCACTGTTTCGATTTTCTACTTTCCTTCGGCGGCCGATGAGATGAAGAAAATTTTTCAATTCTAACACTATGTATCGGGCTAACTCGACGAATACTCTTTCTGGACAACTTTTATAATTAATTGTTCTACGTTGTAAATTTATAAAGTGAACAAATAATTTGCCATCCTGCAAATAAGCAGAGAGAAAACCTCAACATCGGGGTTCATGATAATCGATCGAACGCCGTGATAAACTCAAAGGTCCGTGGGGACAAACTTTTCGAAAGCATTTTGTACCCCTCAGACTAGCTTTTGTCTGTATAATATTTATGTGCTCGAAAAAATAAGTTTTTGTCCGATCGGCCGTTTGCGAATCTGTGGAAAGTCACTAGGATCGAATTTCCAGGGTAATTTATGGCTAGGGACGAAAATGGCCCCCTTTTTTCCTAGCACTCGGTATTTTACAATCCATATTTATGAACTTATTACCTACAATTGTGAGACTGTAGAAAATATTAAGTGTACGATGTCATTCGACCAGCGTTTCGAGCAGAAAACAATTTTATAATATTTATATAGGTACGTATTATTGATTCGGGTTTACTCGTCTATCTATAATAGTTTTGTATTTGAAGTATAATAAAATTAGCGACATAATATAATGATCTTGGAAATTTAAATGTTCTGGTACTCTGCTGATCTATACTGTAATAACTGTTTTAATAGAAATTTCTTGCGCATTTACATAAAGCCCAATTATCAAAGGAGACTGTTCTATATATATATACATATTATATATGAGAAAAAATAATAACCTTATAGTGCTTCATAGAAATAGTCACTACCAAAGAACATAGTGTCGTTCGGCTACCGCGGTATTTACTTCGAAACAGTTATATAGCCTGGAGCCGGTCCAATTTTTTCGGTTTTCCTTACTTCTTATTTGTCTGTTTCGTTTCCTTTATTTATTTACCGCGGCAGGCTTGCAAAATCAATATTCTCAATTGAATTTTCACCAGACTGTTATTTTGAAAATTTTAACGAATTAACGTCTTAAATAATTGAATTAAACAACAAATGGAAATGAAAAGAATATAAACTATCTGATTTCACAAACGATTTGACAAGGAAAAAAAAAAATTAAACATTTCAGTGGAAAATAAATTACATTTCATCTTTTAAACTCCCATAAATATGTATAAGGTCGGCAATATCGAAACGAGCAATAGAAACGTTTAATGTTTTGTAAAAAAAAAAAAATAAACCATTTTTTATAATACTTTAAAATGATTACAATTATGCTAAAAAAGTATATTTCGCGTTATATCTATCACGTCTTAAACTCTAATATTATGTAATTTAACCACAGTTTACAGTTACATTCAGTTCGAGGAAACTTGGAAAAAAATTATTTACTTCGCGTGCGGTAGGTACTTATGGACTACTTATGTAATCAGTTCAAATAAGATACTATTCAAACATTTTGTGTCAACATCGGTGTCGGCGATTATTCATATCGAATGCACACCAATTGTAATATAGCCGGCTAATGGAAGCGAAGAGAACTTGATTGATTGATTCGATGAACGTTGTATTCCAGCACATCAAATATATATAAACTACGATGAACGGTATCACTTTGTCTACATTCGAGTTGCCCTCTCGGATACGTCTGACTTGGATTCCGGTCGATGTACAATGTTATTGACATTAATGCGGTTAAAACGTCCTATCGGTATTTCGTAATTTCAATAATTTAGGTATTTGTTACCCTTGTTTTCCAGTTACGTTGTACTATAATTGTTCAACGATCGAAATTCGCATCGAGAAAAATCAAGTAGAGCAACGGAAACCAACGCGGTTCAAAAGCTGCGTTCCGAGTGCAATATTATTTACCGCAGACGTGGGGGGGGGGGTCGGCTAGCTATGTAACTTGTAGGCGAAAATGGATTTAGTTTTTGAAATCGCAATTACATTTCACACATTCAGTCATTTAAAAAAGTCATTATTTTTATGTTATCATAATTTTCATTTTTACTGCGATATACCTATATATTTCAGTAGGAAATAAAAAAAAATAATAATTATCAATGATACCGTCTTAATTTGTGGTTCGTATGTCTATTGTCAATAACACTAGTTCACGCATTTAAATGTATAATATGATGATACAAAAGTTTATTGTACATATCTGTGTACTGCTGTCTACTGCACTGCTAGTCAAATAGCAAACGTGATAAAGGTAATGTAAACAAACTATGACAAAAAAATAGCAAAGTATAAGGCGGTAGTCTAAACCATAGAAAAGATAATACCAAAAATATTGTTTATAATATAAATCGCGAAATTCTCTACCCAGGTATATCATTGACTACAATTATTTAAATCCACATTTTATTAAAAATTATTTTGGACATGACATAAAATTAGTTGGAGAGCTGCACCCCCCTCCCAAAAAAAAAAAAAAAAAAAAAAAATTCGGGCACTGATTTTGATCGTATAGAAAACACACGCTAAACGGTGCGCTTAGGTGCGAATATTATGACGTGTTCTTCTAAGCAGATGCCGTAAAATACAAGAAGAGATTCTCAAATGCGATATTCGTAAAGAAATAGTCGTGTAAATCTTGAAACGAAAACTTCGGGGGTGATGTGAGCTAGCAAATGACCGATTTCGACGAAATCTCGTCCACATCCGCCGGTAGGCATACATACGGTACATAATCGAGCTGCGAATCGTCGCGCTCAGATAATATACGCCATTTGTATTCAATCGCCCGACGACCCGTCGCATTAATAGTGACGGGACGGCCATCTCGTCCGAATAACTCTGGTCCGTCGGAACAGTTTTATCGGGACGATGATATTGTATTATCGTCTGTTCGCCGGCCCCAGAATTCGCGGTCCTGTAACAGTCCTCGACGCTAATTCATTCCACGCACGCGCAATACGACAAAATCGTACAATGATATTATAATCTGCAACAAACCTGCAGCACATATTATATACCTACACACAGTAATACACGATATAGCGGGTACATATTATAATTATCGTATATTAATACATTTCGAGACCTGTTGCCGCCGCATTGTCGCCCTCCCCGCCCGTCCACCCCTTAACCCTTTCTTAGAACGGCGGTGATGGTCGGGGGGGGGGGGCAAGGCGGAGGATCGGATTACTCGAATGCCTGCAGCTGCGGTGCGCCATTTAACGATTAATTCGCGCAAGTACCACGAGGGCACGGGAGTACGACGTGGGGAATGCGCATCCGAGGAGGAGGTCACGAGATGATAAGAGTCCGACTTCCCGGAGACTTTGCACGTTGCGCCCAAACAAGAAATATACACGTGCGGTCGTCGAGTGGGTTTGATATTGAATTGAAATCCACGCGTTTCTCACTCGAGTCGGCTAACGTGTCGGGTGTAAAATAAATTCCGATAAATTCTACTGTACCAGTGTCTTCGGGCCAGTTATGAACGTGACTGTTGTAGTAGTAGTAGCAGCAGAGACCGTATAATAAGTAGGTATAGGTATTAAAAATAAACGTTTAAGTTTTGTATCTTTTAATGGATGTAACGCTAATGTACGGTGAACGGGTATTCTCGTACCCCTTTGAGAATCTTGGAAATTCGTCTCGGAGACGCACTGAATAAAATCATAATTAATGTTTTCGCTCGGACGGCATTACTTAATAATCGAATTATCAATACAAGGCCCAGATTTGTCCGTGACTGATGGTGTCTCGTTGTAATCGGGTTATTCGAGTTCGACTCCGAATCTAACGGGTTTAAAAAAAAACGAAAATTTAACTGTTCGGCAATTAATAAGACATTGTAATCGTTGCCGTTTCAAGACTTTTTATGGCCGCCATAAACACATATTTTACACGAAACCGAGACTGCCATTAATTTTGTTTCCGAAGATATCGCAGAATACATTTATATCTATAATTATTTACGTGTTGAAACATTTTTCTCTATCCGTTTTAGAAATGTGTCCCTTTCACCCGATGCCGTATATTTTATGTACGCGCAAACAATTACTGGCGATCAATTGTTGTACAATTATTATAATGAACCCGACCATTATATATTTTGATTATGTTTTCAACCCTCCCCCCCCCACCTGCTCCACGCCATAATCACCACTGCAGGGTAGATGCTCGACGTGTAACGGAGGTAAGTTTGTCGCCACTCTCGCTCTCAGACGACGACGACGACGAGTACTCGGCGAAAACGTCCCACAGTGCTGCAGTACACACATCAAAAACACCCCTTTCTCGGCCCCGCCGGGGAGGTGGGTGAGTGATAGAGAAGGGGCGCGAACGTCTTCAGGGGGGGGGGGGAGCGCTGCTCGCGTAAGCACGCATTTATCATTTCCGCGGGACGGCCCCCGGTGAATGCGCGTATGGTGTAGAAGCGTTTTGTCGCCATTTTTTTTTTTTTTTTTTCATGTCACCGAGCGGGTTTAATAACAATAATAAATCCGTACGCTCGCAACCCGCTCCATTCCACCCACCCTGTCCCGCCAGCCGTCACCGAGAAACGCTTTCGGGCGACTTTTACGCGCGTCGTACCTGTTACGCCGCTGCTGTCACGCTCTTCGTATCCAACAAATGGAACCGACCGAGCACACGCGTATATTATACATAATAATAATAATAATATATATCACATTATCATAATGAATGATTATAATAACGCATCTGCTATACACGGTACACACGGCAGACGGGGTCCCTCTACCTCCACCACCTCCCCGCCAACACAGCCACCACCCCCGCAGCTGCGCGATTGCCTCCACTGCTGCGTGCACGCATACCGGGGGTGGGCCACTGCAGGCGGCCCGCGCTACATTTTCAAATTGTATCGTACGATTGTATTAAAGTTTATCGTCTATACTCTGTATAGTCGAACTCGTGCGCCCTCAAACGAATTTGTTCGATAATCCAACGGCGGTCGAAATCGAAAAGCCAGACGCTGAACTTCAATATTATAGGATCATGTGAGTCGCAAACAGATCCATCATTGTTGTCTACAAAAGAGGTTGACACAAGCATTTGGCAAAAATTAACTATTCTAAAATATCCGGCGATACGAGAGCTCGCGTCGAAAATGTTGTCCATGTTCCGGACTACTTACATTTGTGAATGTACATTTTCAAACATGAAACATATTGAATCAAAACATAGTATGATCGACTTATACAGACGAAACATCAAGTCGTCGCCCATTTCGTGTTTCTTCGTCCGAAATAGAAGTCGATTTCGCCGCGCGACGTCATTGCAGGAGCCGCACGCGCTCAAAACTCACACTAAACAAATAACTATTTATATATTTTAATATTGAATTATTTTTAACAACCCCGTTTGTATTGTACACGAAATGAATGACGATTAAAATGTATGTGTTTTGAACGACCTCATTTTTTGCTTTCTACGCTCCGGCCGGCCGGGTTTTGATTTTCTAAAAATCGGCTAATCGAGTAACCCCTCGAGTCGCCCGTCCCCGACGCATACGACCGCGACTACCTGTTCTCCACTAACCACGTGTGTGTGTGTGTGTGTGTGTCTTTTTACAGGCAAACTGGCGACGTACACGCAGAGACCGCAGCCGCCACCGTCTCCGACGCCGCCGTCGGTCGCGCGGCAGGCCGACCGCACGTCTTCCGCCCCCGGAAATGGTACCGACCAGCTGTACCCGTTTTTTGATTACTACGTGCCTCGGAACATCACGACCACGATCGGACAGAGCGCGTTTCTCCACTGCCGGGCGGAAAACTTGAACGACAAATCGGTAAGTGATGATCCGGATAACAGCATATGTACGCGTGCTCGATAGTTTTGTTTTGGTTTTTTTCTCGTATAATTACGTTACATCACGTGTCCCGTCGGCGTGGTTCCTTGTCAGCGGAATAATACCAAACTTAAAGTGTGCGCAAGACGTACTGCATCAAAATGCACGATAAAACTACTCGTAAAATGAGTACAGCAAAGCACGTCTGCATACTACATTATTATTTTTACTGTATTTCTAGGCGATTTCTAGGTATTTTCTATTTTTGCTGGCCACCTATATTGCTGAAAATCTGAATAAAAAAGTTAAAACGTAATATATTAAGCTGAAACTATTTCTGTCGGTTATCTCGCAAACTGAAATAATTTCGTACAAAGGGATTAAGCATTAATAATTTATTTGAAAACATAATAATAATAACGGTTAAAATCCTATTGAAAATAAATAAAAGCTAGTTCGGATAGTCAATACCTCCTCTATTGATTATATTCGATTTTGTAAAAAAAAAGATAAGCATATTATTATTTTAAAACTGAGTACCTACTTACTATTATGCATAAATTGATAATTATTACAAAAAAATGTACTTGTTTATTTATTTATTTCAAGTATTTTTTTAAATTTTATATAAATGTATTGTCATTATCCTTCCATGTAGAAACATGCATAATTTTTTTTAACAAATTGCCACTTTAATCCCATACACCGGTACTTCGCCCATGTTTGAATTACAGTTGTAATACATTTTGCATCTATATAACAGTACGGTTAACACATTCTCAGGGGCTAACTCTTTGAACAATACGTACTTTATTAAAACAGCGGATAACGTGAATATCCGACCAATCACAATTATTAATGTCATCATTATTATATTGTATTAAAAAGATTAAAAAGCCATAGATGCCAAAGTGTCAAGGATTGGTATTTTTATGCACGTATCGTCCAACTTTAATAGAAATATATAATATTATATGTAGCCGATGGCGACCCTATACACGAACAAAAAATATATTCTTCTATCCGTGAGCTGAACAAAATGTATGTGTGATGAGCTACCATTTAGCTTTCTACAGCGGCTGAAAAAAATAACATAAAGTTTATACACCTTCCAAGTGTCAAGGAATCTATTGATATAACTTTTATTGAACTAACTATTCGTTTTTCTTTCCGTATAGACCTCATTAGGACTTTTGCAAACATTTTTTTTTTTTTTAAATTAGCCAAATCGGTCCAGCCGTCTCAACCGCTGATGAGTTTACCAATAACGGGCAGCATTTCGTTTTCATTATGTAAATTATTAATAACGATGATGGCTCAAGTGTGCACAGCGTATCTTTGTTTTTGTTTTCGTTCAAATGCAAAATCTTAAAACCACGTCCATGTTATTACCGGATACTGTTTGGCATTAAATATTTGTCATGCTCGAACTCGGCCGGTGTTCGGGTTCAAAATAAAGACAATACCGTCTCGCGGCTTGCGAATGTCGCAGTAGAATCGTTAGACGTTTTTATTTGCAGATAAACCGAGAGTTTTTTTTTATTCTGTAAGCCTATTACTTACCTTCTTTTTTTTTTTATCATCCTTTTTTTGCCGATCGAATGAATCCAACAACGACGAAATAATAGCAATTTGCGTACCACTGCGGTATACATTCGGTGCTGTACGCTGTGTTTCCTCTCCGAGGGACGTTTCTCACAGTAACCGTACATACATTCGTTATCAAGTATCACTTACCTTTAATAATAAATAACTAACAGCATTTATAAACGTAATGGACTCTGCAAATTCGGATATATTTCATATCGAACGAATTAGAGTCGACCTAATTTCGTTATTTTATTTATTAAGGAAATCCAACAATATGTACCTTAGTTAACCGTTGTCCAATTCGCCTTGAATATATTTGCAATATAAATAAATACAATACCTTATAAAATATATCCAAAAGTTTAAATAATTTACATAAAATTACATATATAAATAATAAATGTATAAAACTTGTCGCTTGAAGTTCGATCAAATGTATTCAATAAATTTCGAATGTTGATTGATATTCTTTGTCTAAACGAGTTTCATTTGTAAAAACGTAAACCATATTTTCACACCTCAAAATGTGTGTACATTAGGTAGGTACCATAAAAGTTTATTTTTTTAATCAGAGAGTAGTAAAATACAGGCGAACTTTGTTTTTTTTTTCATTATTTACAACTGTCGAACGAATGGTTTGAAAGTAATTTTACTTCTGTATTTTTTTTTTTACTGGAAAAGGTGATATAAGAAAATGCAAATTCTGATCAACAACAAAAAACTATAGTTTTTACTTCTAAGAAAAAAAAACAGATTGATTAAAATCATTTTTAACCAATATACTTATTCAAACTGTAATTTTAATATTTAAAATAGTAATATGATTTTTTTTATAACAACAGTTTTTAATATCAGAGTTTTAAAGTGCAAAACTTTTTATTCGTAATAAACATTTAAAATATCAATACATAATATATTATGTTATTTGTTTTGTGTTGGCAACTTTTAAGAAATACATTTTTTCGTTAAACGAGGGTAAATTTAAAAAGATAAAATTATACATTACTGTCCACTGTCCCTAATTAAAATTTATATTATACTTATCAGTACTCTAAATAATTACTCTACTTTTCCCTTCAATAACTATTTTTATTATTACAAAAGGTAGATTTTTTTTTTTTTAAATGATGACTTCCCTTACTAATATTTTTTATTGCATATTTTCATTGCAACAATGATATAATACAAATAATAATACTACAAAAAACTACAGTAATATATAGCATAACTCAACCCTCATAAACGATCTTCGTGGGATCTGCAATTTAAATGTATTTTACAGTTAATTTAAAAAATATGGCATTATATAGTATTATTTTTCAGTATTTAATTTAATTTAGTATAAAAATAACGAGTTTTATCTTCCCGGCGACATTGTAAAATAATATTTTAAACTTCGACACGAGTTAGGTACTTAAATACCTGAAATATCAGTCTGATCTCGAACACTGTAGTTCGTACTATCGTCATTATGACAACATAATATTAATATTTTAAAGGCAGCGTAAGCATTAAAACATCTCGTCGATGGTAACAAACCGTTGCGGTATAAATTATTTTAATTAAACCACGCTGCAAACTCGAGATACACACGAGAAATGTTACGATTGGTTGTGTATGGTCGTAATAGTCGATATGAATTACAGACGTTAACAATGATTAACGTTTAAAACAATACACCGTCTCTATATAAGTTCGCGCGATGAACAACTCGGTTGGCTCGTGTGCAAAATACACGATGGTATAGTGTTGTTGATTGAATAAACTCGATCCTAAATCACATTTAAGACGGCACGAATAATAATAATTGTATAATTGTATATAATTCAATTTGGCACGAGTACTAGGAATCCGCGTTGCGGACACGTAAAAACAACATTCGAAATAAAATATAATAATCGTACCCCGCGTATTTTATTGCAACATGGGCTGCAGTCGTATATTGATATGCGTATAAGACAATATACGATTTCGTTTAAAAAAAAAAAAAAAAATACATACATACAGTCCATTGACAGATTCCGGGTCGTTTTGTGTCGACTGAAGTCTTGACACTCCAACAGTCTGCCCAGACCGCATACGCATAATATCACCTATTTATGATCTACTGACATTATTCCCGATGGCCATACAGATCCGATGGCTGTACACAGTGTTCGTATATAGACGTCGACGGGATCGCAGCAAACGTTTCGACCGTCTTTGCGGGCACCATAAAATATATATTATTATTATATTGTCCTCCTCCGCGGACGTCTCATACCTGCGGAGGTACCTATTTGTTATTATGTTCGGATCGGATCGGAGATAGGTACTCGTTAAGCTTTTTAATTCACTTTGTGGATCGTCCTGTGAAACGATTTCGATATACCATTCGACCGAACGATGGTATGAAGTTTTAAGGTAGATTGCAAACTTGGTCGGGTCAAAGGGATTTTCATCATCGATAACCCATCGTAAAACCTATTTATACGTAAATAATTTCCGAAATCAAGTTCCAAAACATGTTAAATTCCCCAAAGGTATTAAGCACTGCGCACCTATATAAGTTTATATAATAATAATATTATCCGAAAACACTATACGGAAGCGGTGTTTAACATAATATATTATACTCGTAGATGATACGGGTGACTGATTGACATAAGGTGTTGTAAATCGTAATTAGTCCTCAAAAAGCCATTAGAGTCACGCGTCTTCGGCTAAAATTTGTTCATGTATTAAACATTATGTTATTATTATCATTCAAACACGTATAGTCGTCGGACACAGTAAAGTTAATTCAAATTTGGTAAATCAAATCGCGATGAAGTAAATCATTATTTTGACTGAAATATAAAATATATTATGTGCTTGTAATATTACAGTTGTGACGAGCATGTTTGTTATTAGTTTAAGTGCACGAAACTCACTATAGCCACATTGTGAACAATTATTAGGAAATCAAAAACCGAATGAAAATTATTTTAAAACAGTACTCTAACTGCAGTGGAATTAGAAAGCATACTTTTCAATAATTCTTAATCTTTGGGTTTTAAACCTGATTATACTACGCATTCACTGTATCTAAAATTCTAACAATATTATAGTTAGTTATAATTTTTTTTTACAAAATACCAGAAAATCAACTATCACATTATTAACCGATGCATATTGGTAACTATGGCAACAAAAGACTTTTGAGTATTGTTGGCGCACTTCGTGTTCTTACCGAAGCAGTTGACACGACGTACTCGCGGGGTCAGGAAAACAATAATAAAATGGTACAAATTGGTAAATGGTAGGTAGAGTATAATATCTGTATTAATCAATATCTCAGATAATAATAATAATAATAAATAAAGGGCAGTTGACGATAGACGTCTCTACGTCAACTACGTACATAAAACTCAATAATAATAATAGGTACAATTCATAATAATAATACAAAATAGCAATGCAACATACGGGGATAACTGTTGTTATTGTTGAGCGGCGGCGGCGATGGTCGTCGGAGGTGGCTGGACGTGACAATTATAGGCGACCAGCTGATCGGCGGCGGCGACCGATAATTGACTAATCAGTTAATATGGAAATAGCTCGGCGGCGGCGATGCTTCTTGAGCTTACGTAACATGCAGGCACGCGATACGCCACAACAACGCAAATACAGACGTACTACGCGCGCGACACAGCAAGTATCAACGACGGCGACCGACACAACTATAGCGTAACACACGAGTATACGACACGCAATTCGGCCGACACAATACAGAAGTCGGAACCACAGACGATACCCAAAAGGTCTCCACGGACGTCAAAGCAACGACGTCCGATGTCAAACGAGACAGGGCAACTCAACTAGACATATCGGCGCGCCAACACAACATGCAAAATAGCCAGTAAGATAACACGTCGGACGGGAAGGGGAATACGCAAGCTTAGTCGGCGGTCAACAGGTAAAGTCGCCAACACCGATAGCGGTACGAGTTTAACGACGGCTTGCGTAAACAAGTATAATATTACAACTAATTAAAAATAATTAATTAATAGTGATTAATCACTTTTTAGTTTGTATATTTATTGTTTACCGTTTATAACAATCGATTTGATTTTTGAGGTAACAAACTGGAAATGATCAGAAACAGAATGAACAGGTATTTAGTACTGATCATAAAAAATAAAAATAGGATCAAACTTTTTGCACCAAATAAATATTTTAAAAACCAAACTTTGATTTCCAAATAAACCTTTTTTATTAAATTTAAATGAAAATCTATAAAACCTAAATAAAATAAACAAACCTGTTTTACTCTATTACACATATTTCACTCGAAATATTTGTAGATATGTATATTACATTGTATTTTCTAAGTTTATACTCAAAACCGAATATATCCTCAAACGAAAAGTAAAAGTTTAATAATGCGTAAACTAAAAGAAAATAATAAGAAAACTCATTTAAGTTTCAAAAATAATATAAATACGGAGTTAAAACTTTTAAGGATACACTCAGGAAATAATATTAAGTGGATTTGTAAGTTCTAGGAATATGCAAAACTATACAATAACACGTTACATTATTTTTAAGTACGTTTTGCTACATAATTTAAACATATCAATTTCCAAAAATAAATTACAAAACAAATCACGAAAATTAAGGCTCATCACTTTTATTAATTTAATAATTTATGGTGATTTCAAAACATACCTGCAAGTTTTATCAGTAAAAAATTACAAATTGATTATTTTAAAGATCAGTGACCAAGCTCTTAAGGGTTTTATTTAAGTCTGCAATGTATATCTTAATAAACTCAATAATCAAACTAAAACTCAGAGTTCATTAAATTTAATTGTTTTATTTAATAAAGTCACCTAAATAAGTCATAAATAAGCTCTGATTATTTATACTGAATCATGTGTGATTTATGAGTTATGTTTTGCGAAACAAAGAACTAGAAAGATAAAAATCCAAAAATAACTGGATAAAAACTTTAATTAAATTTGACCACTAAAACTATACTGCAAATTTTAAACAACTTATAGGGAAATCATTTACTATATCGGAAGTCGAAAAAAAATTATTAATACAATACTGTTTGTCTTAATTAATATGCATGTGAGCAACTCTGCAAATAGTTTTTGTTCGTTTATCCAACCAAGAATTGTGGCTGAACAATTGGATAAGCGCCAACGGGTTTTGGCAATTTGAAAACAAATATAAATTGAAAAACTTTTTTAACAATATTATTCGAATTTTTATCGTCGTTGTTGGTTATTTATAAGACACCGATGATCGTGATAACTATGATGGGTTTTTTTTTTAGTTGTGTTTGTTTTTAACGATCTGAATTCCTCACATTAAAAAATAAGTCGTCCAAATTACTCCTAATATTATTCGACACGCAACCTTTAACAAATAAACGTCTCGAACTTCCTAACAACTTAAACTCGACAATAAACATTTAAAAAAAAAAATAAAGCCCAACTCTCTTTTTCTCAATTTACCATTAAATTATAATTATTATTACTATACGACTATACAACTATCGGTTTAAAGCCTTATTACAATCGTTATAAATAATTAGTGTTACCAAGTCGTAGAGTTAATGTTTCCAAAACAAAAGTTTTGTTTTAAACCACAATCAATTCTTATAATATTATATATTCTCAGCTTGTTTTCGAATCAAAGACGAATTGCACTCAATAGGATATTCATTCGACACTATAACGAAAGCAATTAATTGAAAAACTAAATATATTTTACAAAATACTTTTTACAACCCTTATTAATTATTTTTTCGACAATATCCTCGTTTGGATATGAATTTTAATTACTTAAACGAAAAATAAATACATTAATAAGGTGTAATGTATTTTATAATGTAAACAGTGAGTATTCAACTGGACTAAAAATAACAACCGAAACGTTTTTATTATACACTCGTAACGTACATTTTAAACTTGGTTTTACTAGACCCTCCTAATGGCCAATTTAAATCACTATGTTTTTATTGAATAAACGTTTGTTTTTATAAAACAAAATGTTCTTTCTCATCGACGTTTAAGCATTAGTACCCACAATTTAACACAATGTATTCATTTTGTAAGAACACGTTACAAATAGTAAAAATATTTTTATATTGCAAAAATATACATAGGTACCTATTATAATTCTAATGTTACAAACACAATAAAATAATATAATATGATTTTTGTTTTTATTTGGCAGCATTTTCATAGAATATATTTAACGAATGATTTGAATTACAAATGATTTCGTTAAATCTATATGTTTTGAATGATATAAAAAAAAAACGTTTTCATTATAACTTACATTGTAGTTGAAATCTCAAAACTTTAGATTTTTACCGAGACATATGACAGTTAATAATTATTTTGAATGAACCGAAAGCTAAATGTAAAGTATGTATCTGAAATTGAAAAATGCTCATAACAGTTGGAGATCTCAAAGTAGTAATGCAATGCAGAATAATATGGTTTATAATAAATTATCTTGTATTAAAAGAAGGGGCGGCGGTTAATAATTGTTTCTTTCTAAAGAAATTTTTATCTGACAACCCGTATCATATTGTATTCTTTATAATTGTGGTAATTTTTTTTCAGTTTTACGTCTCGTATTAAGTCATATTAACGAGCTATAAGTATCGCCAAAGAATAAAATATCACAATCAAACGTACGAAAATAAAATAAATACGTATACAACTACTTATCCGTAAATATGCAATATTGTAATATTTAGATAAGCAAATAACCACAACCTATTAAGTACCACATAAATCTGTAAACTAACTCTTAATTATATTTAATACCTGCTTATAAGTGATTTAGAAACTCCAATATCACCAATACGAAGTACCGCCTTGGTGGCGAATTGGGCCAAACGATATATAATAATTGTATTTCTCTCTGTATTAATAATTTATTAATATTGTGCAATATGTAATGCAATCAACTATTCTTGTATTTATTTTATCTATTTTTCTTTTTGGCCAGTAAATATAATCTTATAAATGAAAAAAAAAATAACTTCAATGTAAATGTAATTGCAGGCCAACACAAGCGATGTCGAAGTTCTTACACTCAATGAAATTAAAACCAAACATACGATAACAGTATACTCGAAAGTGTTGAATAATAATATAAACGTGTAGGTATATTGCACGAATTACCTGACCTTATCGTTGCCTTTTGTAAAACTGTTTTCAAATTTTCCGTGAGGGATGAAAATCGCGAACTTCCGTGTATTCTGTTGGCGTTGCAATCGGTTAGGTTGTGCCGATGAGTCTTAAACATTATACATATAATATTACAATAATGTATATATACTATAAAAACCGTATATATAGTGCCCGAAATCGGAGACGATTGATCATGATACCATTTCACGACTCGTGACTTGCTACGTGTATACCAGACGTATGTCTATACATGCACGTTATGAGAAAATTCGATTTTTATTCTCCGCCATTTAATAGTTTAGAAGGGTAAAGAATAATCCGCAGTACGTCATCGTTCAGGGCCGCAGTGCTAACTTCGTCATCGCGGTCGTCCTATATTATATATACAAGTGCGTGATTTCCGCCAGACTCGCCGAAACATGTTTGGGATCGACTAATAGCTCGTTAAAAAATAATATGTGTCTTGTACGTCGTATATGATATTATTATGTAACGCGCATGCGCGGGTGCATTTATCCGTTCGTTCCTCCGTCTAACCCTGCCCCCCCTTCCCTCCCTCTCGCTTTCTCTCGCCCTCTATCTCGCCCTCTATCGCTCTCTCCCTCTCTCTCTATATATATATATGTATATATATATTTATATATAATATGTAATCGGTTTAGAACAAATCCCGTCGAACCGTTATGACACGTTATTGTAGTGTTATTGGTAATATTCTTTGCACAGCGAGAATTCGTCCGGACGTCGTCGCCGTCGTGGAGGAGGAGGGACACTGCTGCACGCTCGGCGATCACGTACTGTACGCCCCGAGAAAATCGCCAGCGTTCGAAATCGAGTAATGAGACTATACGGCTCGTAGTGGTCGTCGGTAAACGTGTACACGAGGAGGCTGCGACGAGGAGGGTTATGTGTATAGGGTGGGTGTCCGCCGGTCCGGGTCGTATAGCGCCGAATCGAAAGACGCGGCGGGGCAAATACGTTTTTTTTTTCAAAATCAGTTTTCATTCGCTGCGATCGCGTTATTCAGTTGTACACACGAGTTCGAAAAACGACAACCGGCACATGATGGCCACCTGCGAACAGTAGCGGCATTGGTGTGTGAGCTCATCGCAAGAATTTTCGATGACCTGCTCACTCTGACGCGCCCGACCGATAGTATCGTTGACTATTATACTCTTTCGATCTCTCCCTTTGATTCGCTTCGAGTTTCGTTTAGACTTCAAGACGTGTATAACGATCGCGTGACGTTCTGGCAGAACATTCCGTCATTACCGTAATGTCTGCTCCAGTTATCTGCTCCGTTATAGATATAAATAATCGACATCGAATACGGTTTTCGACGAAAAATCAAAACAATAACGAATAGTGGATGTAACAAAACCGCGACAACCATTCGCCGTTATGCGGTAGACTCGGGCCTAGTGATGGGTAAATACCCGATAAATAAATTTTGGGTAAATAACCGAGGTATTTACCCGGTATTTTGGGTATTTGTTTTTGATTGCGTTTTTTTAATTTTATTTCTTTAATGTTAAATAAATTGTAAAACCTTTTACCAATATAATGTAACTAAAACAATGTTACTTGTAATTTTGTAATTAAACATTAAGATAAAATCAGGCTAAAAACTTATGTAGTGTTAGAGCTTTAAATACTTGAAATAAAATAAAAACAAATTATAATTTTTATAACATACATTATCATGCTATAAAATAATAAAACATGACAAAATCAACAAAAATAAAAGTAAAAATAAAAAATGCAATGCTCTGATTAATATTAAAACAGATAGGTACCTAATCTTATATTTCTTAAGTTATACAAGTATAAAACACGCACACGCCCACCAACTTCAGCAGTGTGACAGCCGCCAGTGCGATATTGAAAAAAAAAAAAAATACCCGATTTTGGAAAGGTATTTATATCATGGGTATTTACCAAGGTATTTACCAGAAATAAATTTCTTACCCATCGGGTATTTACCCAGTGCCCATCACTACTGAGTCGGGGCTATATTATGTTCTGCCGACACCCTATATTTTCAAAAGTCGTGTGTGTGCGCGTGTGTGCGTTCGCGCGATATTTATAAGCCGTCGATTGCGAAGAATCAAAAGACTTTTAACGCTCTTCGCTGCACAGTCGTACACTACGCGGTAAACGTATTTTTTATGCTCACCGGGCCGTCCGCCAGTCTTACTCCGGCGATGGCGTTTTCGTGCAGTCCCTCTCCGACGTACAGTGGCGTCGAATCGTATTCCTCTCTCTTCCGAGACGGTGTGTTTTTCTTTCGCTTTATTTCTGTTCTTCTGCCCCGTGACGCAGCGACGCCATTGCCGTCGTGCCGTTCCCCGTTCCAGCCGATTCGCGTGCACAACAACGCGTGCAGGGAATGTTCTGGGTGAGGACTGAGGGTCGCGGTCTGCACATTATGCGTCGCGGGCAATGCGTTATGCGTCGGATCGTGTTCGTGTAGCAAAACGGCCGGGAAATGGTAATCTGCGACATGAATAATGACCTTTTCTGAATATTTGACGAGCTATACCTGCGACAGAAATACCACGAGTGCCGAGTAATCTATACCATGTCGCATACCCGTTATAATTTGCAATTATTTCAACGGACGTCAGTTTAAAAAATATTTGATGAATTACCACACGTATAGGCGATATCGCAATCGTTAAGAATACAAAACAATATTTGGATTAAAAGTAATTTGTTTCCGAAACGCGAGGACTATCGAAAAAAAAAAACATTTAGACGAAAATCGAATTGGCATAACTTGCTGTTTTTTTGCTTCCGACATTTTTAAACAATATAAAATGTTGACTAACGGCATGTGCATACCGATAATATGCATACCTTACATAATTTTACCACGGATTCTATATACAACGCATTATTGTTCCTAGACTACAGTTGGAGCTACACTGTATAGTGAACGGTTTCTAAGTTTTTCAAATTAAAAATGCTATACATCATAAAGCGCGCACAGCACTAAAAAAAATGTAAGCATCATACATTTTTTTCCGTTTACCGCTGTCTTTACTGTAGAGTCGAATATTTCACGGGGTCGATGGTATATTATAATTCGATTTAAAAATGTTACCATGTCGGAGACCGAATAAGGAAAAGGTCCATGCTCTGTTTAAAATGATTACGTTTACTTTATAGTGACGATTCACGAAACGTAACTAGACCATACTGCCACAGATTAAAAAATAATTATTTAATCAGCGATACTACTGAACACACGACGAACGTGTAGCAGGGTTAGGTCAGGACTGCGAATAGAATTGATCGGACCACATAATTAGACTCGCATTATTAGGTCGGCGCTGGGGATTAATGGTAACCGGTTAAACCGACGTAATGACCGAGAAAATCGTCAGACAACGTTCCAGTTCGATCCGTCGTGGTGCCCAGCACGTCTTAATCAACAAGTTGGCCTTTGATCATAATGTATAGGTAATAAACGTTATGGCCTCAAACTGGAGCCGACACGTTTCCACCTTGCGCTTTCCCCCTAGGGATTCGCGGTGCCCGTTTTTTTTTTCGTTAATCACGAATTTCATTTAGGTCTTTTGACGGTAGAAAAACGAACAGAGTGCTCAGCCGCAGCTACCTAACCGTCTGTCCGGGTGCGAGTTTACCGATAAATCGGAGGAAACATTTCAAGACGTTCGGCCAAACATTATATTTTTTTTTTTTTGAAAAGCGTATTACCGCGACACAACCTGTGAGCACTGTGCCTTTGGAAATCTGCTGGCAATGCGTGCAATCCGTTTTATTCCCTCGCAAACATGGTCGCAAGACTATATTATTATTATTATTATTATTATTATTATTATTATGATGGGTTCGCGTTCGGCGCCGGCTCGACTGAAGTCACTCGGTGGTCGTTAACGTGTATACCAATAATGATTTTAAACCGCGACGCAGGTCACTGCGACATCGAAAGGGTGTGCGGGACTGTGTTCGGGCCATTGTTTAATCCGATATGACGATTTACTGCTCCATCGTCGGATTAAATTAATCGTAATCGAGGTGTATATAATTTACTAATGTTTGTTTATCGTATACCTAACGTGGCGTGCTATGTAATTTCACTGCGATTCCTTTAATCTGCATAATATATAATATTATTATAATATATTGACCGGAGGAGGAGGAGGATTAATCGCGGGCGTGCAATCTAAAACGGTTTGTACGAATTAAAATATTATGCGCGACTGCGAAAACGCATTCTACTAAAAAAAAAAAAATTTTTTTCAAAATTGAAACAGGTCGGCCGCGGACGACGATTTCGTTCGCGGCCATAGATCGAACGGCATAATACGTTTATTTACGAGTTAAGCAATGGGACGGAAGTACCTATATCTATATAAGTATAACTGCTGCAGTGTACACGCCGTGCTCTCTCTCTCTCTCTCTCTGTTATATGTACGTTCGCGACCGTAAAAATAAATTTCAGTTAGATACCCCCCCAAAGTCCCCGCGGCAGTGTATATAAATATATATCGACCTCCGCCGCCATAACTGTACGTCTATACGACCGCATTTGTCTCGCGGTGCAAATTACACAGTGTCCGTCTCAATACGAGTTTTACGGGATTTAATCCGCCGGTGGGCACCGCGGCGGATCGAGCAAAAAATAGGCGTGCGGTGTGATGACGATCTATGTTTATATACCTACGATTACGCGATATTATTATTATTATTATTATTATTATTATTACTATACACCTGTATAAATATATACGCGTTTAGACGGGCTTAAACGATAATGCCGCTGCAGAGTATTATATTTTGTACCCGCAGCGAAATAAAAGAGCCCGGTTCCGTTTTCAGGGAATTATTCCAACGCAGTTTCGGTATAATCCACAGTTTTATTATGCGCACGCCACGCCATGATGTCCGTTTAACGATATTATTGAATTCGATATTATTATCATCGTGGGCGTAATATTATCATCACGTCATATCTTACTGCTTCCCTCGTCCCTGCGAAATAGTACACCCCGACAAGATATCCCGAGGACACTGGCGCGGTGAATTTCATAAAAAATTATTGAGTACCTATGCAGAAATAATGTGCGCTCAAAAACAATAGTTTCTTACGATACCAACATGTCGGGTTATATTTTTAAAATCATGTAAGATAATCCATAATCGCAACAATAATATTTCATTATGACGTGTACGTTTCTATTAAAATTAATGAATAACTCGTTTTTACTATAGCACGCGATCTCCTTGTTAATAATTAAAATTTAAATAGAGAAGAAATAAATAATTCTCGTTGATGAAATTTCAATATTATTGTAAGTCTGTCGGAATCAAATAACACCGTTTTGCGTTTACAAAGCGATCACATTTAATTGTGAAGCTTTGATATTGCGTTATACTCAGGGCCATATTTAAGACTTTTCCTTTGGCAACAACATTTAGGCGCCCACGCTCTGCTTAATATGTTTATTCTTTCTTTTTGCAGTATCTGTACACAATAGGTATGTATTTATTATTCACACAAAATCAATAATAACTGTCTTATGGTTAACTAAATATTAACTAAATAAAACGGGACCCGTTTCGCCCAAAAATGACCGTACCCGTTTCGCCCGGGTACCCGTTTTGCCCAAATTTTGTTTTTATATGATTTCCATTTTGCCCAGAGTATTTTAGACCAATTTAAAATTAAGTTGGCAATAGTTTAGTCAAATATTATATTTTAGGGAACGTTATAAAACCTATAGTAATAATCCAGTCGTTATCGTATTGAAATCGATCAAAATCTATAAAGCTAATTTATCAATTACTCGTTATGAATTCATAAAAAACATGTGTAATCATTTTAAAAATAAACTGTAGGTGGTATTAATAAATATATTTTGAACGATTAAAATCGATTTTTTTTTATAAGATATGTGTAAATTTTTATGACGTTAATTTAATTTTTTAATAATAAGTATTTATAAATGTTGTGGACTAAATTTTAAATGTGTTAAACTTTTGTGCAAAAAAAATGACGTGCGTATATAATAGTGCGTATAATTTTTGGAAAACAAAGAATATCGCCTACTCGTGGTGTTTTCTGGATAACGCTAAATGATACTCAAATATTTGACTGAACTATTGCCAACTTAATTTTAAATTGGTCTAAACTGCTCTGGGCGAAACGGAAATCATATAAAAACAAAATTTAGGCAAACGGGTACCCGGACGAAACGGGTACGGTCATTTTTGGGCGAAACGGGTCCTGGCCCGGGGTAAACGTTTTCCTGATTGTACCACTAAAATTGTAATAATACACCACGTTCCTTGTTTTCGCGGTAACATTCGTACTGATCGATACGGTTCTCGTCGAGCAGCTGACCGCAGTCGTTTTGAGATCAGATATCATAGGCAGTCGGCCGAGTTCCTTTTTTCGCAATTCGCGAACAGAACCTCACGATACCATCACACCATACTGTATAGTAATATTATGCGTACGGTTTAAGGATTTACCGTGGTCCTGTGGTTTCCACAACCGTACAGTCGACGGATGACGTACGCGTACAATATATACATAATATTATATTATATAGTTTTTTTTTTTTTTCATCGTCTGCAGAGCTTGGCGACGAGTGCCAAACACTCGAACAATTGGCGCGCGTTTAACGGCAACGGGGCGACGTGTAATAAATTTGGTACCAACGTATTATAATTTATGAGAGTTTACATAATATTATCGTCGAGCCCGCCGCCCCGCAGTCTGTTTCCACGGATTTCCCGATAATACCAGAGTCTCCGCCTTATCACGGATTATTTTGGTGGGGAGGGGGAGAGTTTACCGAGTGCGTCCTGGAATGACCCTTAATTTAATATCCCGAGTGCGTTCCAAGAAAAAGAGATCATATTTTTGACGTAACCCGAATGCGCCCCTGCAGTTAATTCAACTTATCCAGCGTGCACAACACGAGTTGGTTATTATTATTTATTTTATCATTTTGGCGTACTCCCATTTTTATACGTTCTTGTATTTTCTTTTTTCTTTTTTTCTGGTATAATATCTAATTGAACTTAATATTTTTTTGAAAATTAAAAACACGCGTGACCACTCGTCTGTTACGGCTCTGCGTTGAGCATCAGTTCACGTTTCGCATTTATTGACCAAAGTGAATCGTAGTCGTGCGCTGGTACTATCGAAGTGAAAATGAAATTCGCTACCATCGACATGTTTGTTTTTGTAAAAGTCACATGCTTAATTGAGCTATCGTAATCGAGTGTCGGTTCTGTCTCTTGAAAGTTTTGGCTGCGGACCCAAGGACCCGATCGGGTTTTTGCAAATATAATTTGTCGACAAGACTCTGGACGCACACGGCCTTCACAGTCCACTTTCCATAAAAGGTAAAAATTAAAACAAGTTGCAGTCGGTACATTACCCGTATTCACTGTCACACGATCCCGCGTTAGCCGTATGGTTACCACCGTTACCGCGGTACATTATAGGTACCGATAAGTTAAAAATATTCAACCACTTTATACTACTCCGCGGCATTAGATGGTTATCAATTACTGTACACTTATACTTAGCGAAATCGTCTTACCCAAACAATGTAAAACAATATATACTTCCATGAGCATATATTTTGTTGTTTTTGATACAATTATTTACATCTTATTTATTTGCAGTGCCGCAAAAACCGAGTGTGCAGAGTGTGCGGCGCACACGGGCTTCAAGGCTTACATATATTTGGGAGGGGGGGGGGCGGATCCCAACCTGGAGCAAACACTGAAATTGTCTTAAAACTCAAAACTTAATTATTTACAATACTTTTTTTTTTAAGTTGAAACATTAGTTTAGGTACCTAGGCAGTTGTTGGTACAGTAATATTAGATTGAATAATAAGTATGTTAAAATAGGATGGCAGGTTTAGAAAAAGGTGGGTACCTATCAAGTATTCAGGTGTCAACGTTTCTAACTTTTTAAGTACTATCAATTTTTCCATAAGATCTATTTTCATCGCGTCTATGGGTCGTTTTTTGTTGAATTGTCGGAAGAACAACAGCCTGATAGCGGAAAACGACGACGGTTAACGAACGCACACAACATTTATAGGTATTTAGTACTGGGAGGCCTTTGAAATATGTTTAGTCTACCTTTTTATTTTTATTAATTTCAGCTTATTCTATACCATCGCCTATTCTTATTGTTCCATTTGAAACAGATTAAATGAAACGTATGAACCAAAAACAAATATATATATACATATATATATGTAGGTATACACAAAACCTGAAAACGTTGGCACTCATAGATTGTAATACTTACAGTAAAATTAATTTAGGAAGGGGCCCAAAAAAAATATCGCACACGGGCCCCTTATTATGAAATTGCGGCACTGTTTATTTGATACCTATTATATGGGCTATATGTACCTACACTGAGAGCGCAAGCCATATTTCTTCCTGTGGTTAACAGCTGATTTTAAAACACTGACAAAGTGTGAGAATCACTCTGGACACCAATTTCGAGGTTACTACATAGTATACCTTAAATCGCGGTACAAATGTATAAAATTTACGTTTAGAATTATTATCGCAACAAATAACATGATTAGAACCGTCTGTTTTTAGTGAGGAAGCGGGCTTTCATGTGCAAAACGCAATATTTTTTTTTTTTTTGTATGATTATACTTTATCATGCTTATTTAATTTAACTCTTGCGACTAGGTGACTTTTTCGGTTTATCTACATAAAATATTATAATGTGTCTCACTTAAATGTGTATTTAAAAAATGTATAAGACTCTCATTGATATTTCTAAATGTATAAATAATTTGAGCACATTTAAATTCATTATTTTCTCCTTCTCGTTTTGGAGTTTAAGCTGAAAGATAAATATAGGCATTTAAAAATATATATAATGCAAGATGTTTAACAAATATTAAAAATGATTCATTTACGACAATAATCCGAGATGGTATATTTTTTATCCGTCCACAAACAATTATCTTACATTTGAAATGTAAAGGTTTATTTTAAAAAATCCTCTCTTGTGATCATATTGGTTCCAAATATAAAAGAGATCAATATCGGCGCTAGAGTGTTTCCTGCAGTGACGTAACACTTGTATAATAAATTTCCAAGCCTCTCATCAAAAATGTATATCACGAGGAGACCAAAAACGTAATACCCAACCGTTTTAGTTCACACGGAAGTTCCTTTTGGAGAAATATATATTCCTTTTAGTCTAGAGTTTACCATTTGTGTTGAAAATGGTATGTGTCGCACAATTTCAAATTGAAATCAGAATATATATTAATGTGAATTATTTAACAAAGCCTATTTATTAGATCGTAAGACTTGACACAAATATAATATATTCTATTAATTTTAAACCCAAACAATTGAATAATCGATCACAGGATTATACATTCTTTAATATTAATTTTTTGTATAATTTTTATTTTGATTATTAATATCTTTGAATAAAAATATCTTTTCTTCGATATCATAATATTATTGATAAAGTCATTAAAAACACTTGTATAAATTGAAAAAAAAAATTGTGTCCTATCATATTTTCGCCTTGCACAGGAATGTACCGAAATCGCCTATCAATTTCATTGGTAAATTCATTTTTTTTTTAATTCGTTAAAAGTTCATTAGTATGATAATGTACATTTAATAATAAAATAAACATTTGATACATATTTCCCAAATTAATTTAAATTTGTTTTCTACGTCAACAGCGAAAAACAAGTCCTAGTAATCCAAAAAATTATATATTTTATTATAAATTTAATAAAATATTGACTTTTGCTGACATGCATACAAGCGCATATCGATTGATATGTCTCAGTGAATTTTATTTTATTTCAAACTGTTAGGGTGTTGGGGGTAGTTTTACTTTAAGAATCATAAATTCAATCCATCCCTAGACCAACACTGTTATTAAGCGTTATCACTGATATCTACATAGAATTTCGAAAATATTTCTGCTAAATACAACCGATAATTCAAAAAAACGATATCGAGTATTATAGAAAAATACTCATACGAATTCCTCTTATCTAACCACATTTACGTAATACGGGATACAGCAATGTTAATTTGTCTTTAAATATTATAATATTCGATTTGTAGTGTTTTATATAAATTATTAGTGCTCGAAAAGTTTTACCTTTCATCTTTTAAAATAGGAAATTGAGCATGTTTGGTACCTTAGACGGGTCGAGTTTTTACCATTTTTAGGCCCGTAAGAAAAAACAACCGTGTACCGACAACTATATACATTTTTTTTAGACATTCCGTCGCACATGATTTTTAACAGGCTTTACTCAGAATCGTTTATTAAACGCGATAATCCATAATATTACTTTCAAATTAAATATCGCGACATACCCTTATCCTTATGCTGTACTACTTGTTTAATATACTTTTATCAAAAAAAAAAAAAAATAGTAACATTTTCGGGCCAGTAACTTGTGTTTTTGAAGCCTAACAATATTATAATAATTATAATAAAAAGAAACTAAAACTTAACTATACTTAATATAATATTGATATTATACAAATAATAATATATTATAATATATTGTACACATGACAAAACGCATATAGTTGCATATGAATGTGTTGACGTCTAAGTTTCTATGCAATATTTTCATAAGTCAACACATCTAACCAAGCTTGGCTTTGTAAATGGTCATTTTTAACTGAGTTAAGTTGATATAAAACATTTCGAAAATTATAAAGGTAATAGTTATTCTAGTTATTCTATTTTTTTTTTTTTTACTAAACGAAGTTAAAATGCAGGTGGAAACTTACTGTTAACTTATTAACTTGAGTTAAGTTTTCTTTTTTTTTTTTTAATAAATAAATATCGAGTAATATGGTTTAAGTCAATAAAAATGTATGTTATGCAATATATTCATCATCAATAATGATTTCATTATATTTATTATTTAATTTTTTATAAATTGATGTAACTTGGATTTGATTAAGAGTAAATCGTTATTTATCAAATATATATTATTAAAAAACGGTTAATTCAAGAATTAAATTAATGAAAATTAAATTTAAAAAAGTCAAATTAAAAAGAACTTAAAAACTAAAACTAATGCATCTAACTGATTCGCATATCATAAACAATTAAAAGCCCATATAACTCTTAACACATTGATCGACCGTCCATGTGTTTTGAGGTCAATACTCTTTTAGACCCTATGTTTTTATATAAAGTACTTGTTTTCCACAAAAAAAAATCAAAATGGTTTTAAATTGTGGGTGGTGTGAATTTGTGCTACAGCATTAATTTAAATTCACATGACATGATTCATCCCCGAAGTCGTGATAAATCTACTTATTTTGTACTGGAAAATCAATTTACATGCAGAGCTCTAATGTAGTTTGTTTTTAAATGGACGTCTGCCACAACAGAGTGGATTCGATGAAATTCTTTTGACGACTGGACATTCGGTCGAATTAAGAAGAAACGTAATCCGTTTTTTGTTTTCGTTCATTTTGTTTTTTGGCCATTTGTGACCGAAACTAGAATGTTTATATTCGTATGTACTTAAGCATAGTTTTTTTTTTTTTTAATTTCCGGGCTCCAGCGTATTCATTATTCGAAACTAATTCTTCGGAGAAGGTATACAGCGCCACAATCTCTCACGTTAAAATTAATTATAGATTTGCTGCCGAGTTTAAACCTTCTGAATAATGTATTCCGCGTTCTATGTCAGCCCGAACTTATTTCAAATAACTCTTATTGTACTTAACGAATTGCCAAGAATGACATGTTTTCTTCTTTGTCCATTTTAAATTCTATTCTCTCTGAACAACGAAGGATTCAACAATGTTGTTTAGACAATATACGTGTATATAGGTACGTGGTTGTTCCATTGTTCTTTTTTTTTTTTTTTTATACTTTCTGATGATTGCTATTCCAGCCCAGCTCTTAGTTTAAAACGTGTCTAATATATATATTTCTCAGCGTGTGTTCAGAAGACGGCTTTTAGGTGTTTTTATGTCCTTCTGACTCACGTGTGTGGCCATAGATGAAATTGTAACTTCGCACCTACAACATTTACTCGATGTCCGAAGTGCGCTAAAAGTTATGTTCTCCGGTCGTTACTAAAACAATTGTACTGCGTTTCAGTTTTTATGACCGTTCGCCTCGTTGTCGGCCATCTCTGCTGCAGGTACAAATTGAAACACATATAATATATGTAGGTAGTATAGGCGGTACTTACAGATCATATAGGTTTTCGTTTGAAAATCGAATTTATCGTCTCGCATATATTTGCGCCGTGCCTGCAACAGCGCGGTTCTTCGTCGTCTTCACATCCGTTCAAGACCCACCGACTCCCCGACATTTTAATATTATGACTGCCGTTAGGTCTTAAAATGTATCAAAAAAGGTAGGTTTGCTATTTTTGTCGTTACGACTGTTTTCACTTTGTTTCTGTGTGCGCGGAAAAACAATTATTCGGTTGGCGCAGTAGTTAAATAATTTACTGGTTTAAATTGCATTCACGCGCCCAACGTCGCCGACCTATGACAAATTATTTTTATGATTTAGTTGATTAATTGTATGTCGTCGATGTATAAACAAAAAACTAATTATTATAAATGACACGAGTTCGTTTTCGAGATACCAAATCGAATTATTTTATACGGTTATATAACTTAAAAGTTATAACAAATAAAAATAAAAATGCATTCAAACGTGTAAGTGTGCGTGCACGTTGCAGTCATAGGTACCTATCCGCAATGTTAGCGTAAATTACAACGAATCAAAAATGCATTAAGTAATAAATGAACATAAATCAAAACGAAAAAAAAACCTTATGTCCGTAGTATCATATCGTAGTAATTTATTATAGTTTATTTCTGTTCGAGTATCATAATATTATACATATCCACTTTAAATCGATTGATTAATTTTGAGATTAAAAAAAAAATCTATTTCACTGTGGACTATAATAATTATCTAAATAGGTACTTCAACAAGCGTACCTTTATAGTTGTAAATTGTATATACGTTGTACGTATAATATTGCAGTGTGCATAATACATATAAAATGTATATTAGCGCGATGTTCATACGACTTATATTTTCTCGCGCGAAAAAGCAATTTTTCATTTACACGTACCGTTTTTTTTTTTTTTTTTTTAATAAACCCCATTCACAAAGCCATTGGAACAAAGTGAGTCGACAATTCGGGCAAACAATACGTGTTTGTATTTTGTAGGCTACGCAGCAGCCAGATATGACAGAACGCGACTTCCGGATGGTTTTTTTTTTTACTTTTCCACACACACACCCGCACGCACACACACACACGCACACACACACACGCACACGCACACACATTTATTTATATACATATACATGGATTGTATAAAACTACGCCAGGAATACGATATTTACGTACGCGCATGGGTCATCGGGTACATCCGTCGCGATTTTCTTCGACTAGGTCGTTAATAGCTGTACATGTGTACGGTATCCGTTGACTTTGTGTACAAAACATCTCGACGATGACATTTTTTGGCCTATTCTCTTCGCCGCTTTCGGCTCATATTATTTTTTATATATACATCATGTATTTTGCAATCAAATACAATATGGTGTGCTATACACATAATAATATCGTGTACCTAGTGGCCGTCGTCGGAGTCGCGTTGTTTTTACGACCTTTTTTCGTCATCCGGTTCTCCAAACGTAATAATTATCAATTAATTCTCCGATGCTGACACACACACAGTCGACGAGGTCGTTGTTGGGAAACACAATTTCGGACGGTTATTAAAGTCAATACAATTTAAATTATAGAAAAAAAATATCACTTATATAATTGTCACTTTTAATTGAACACCCACGATGTTTTTATTTGTGTGTCGCCCGCGTCCATAACTGTCTGCCGGAAGTCCCAGACCGGCGGACGGATAAGGGGTGAGGGGGGTACCTGAAGTCACTCGCAACGTGTCTCGAATCGGGACGTAATCAAGCAGTTCTCGGAATTCTCGTAAAACAATACGACAAATATAACTTTGGATTCGTATAATGCGAGTACACAGAACTCGGGGGTAATCACTTCGCTCATCCTCGTTTCAATTTTAATCAAATTATCGGCCAAAACGCACAGCCATTATCGGTGATGGTTATCCGTTCGGTTTCATCCGCTACACGGTGAGCGTGTAACCGAATAGAATATTATTATAATAGTAATCATTTGCCATAAACGAGCGTAATTATAATATGTATCGAGAAATAACAATGATCTCAACCATTGTTGTAGTGTAATAACGCGAAAACGAGGAGAAATCGAATTATCGAGAGTTTTATTATTTCATTGCAGAAAAACCGATCGGTTTATTTTACATTGAAATGGCGATGCGCCTGCGCGAGGAAAAATGTACATTATTTTGAGATGATCTGATTTTTGTGTAGCACTTCCGCGTAGAGTAATCTGCAGTTATAGTTGTATAGCGCGTACAACAATACTGTTATAGTTCCGTCCTAAACGTCTATTCAGAAAACTAATACATTACGAGAGATTATATTTCCGGTTCAGACCGCGTTCAATATGCTCGCAACGGTTTTTCATTCTGTTCGCGAATTATTGTGGCACACCCTTTAAAAAAATCGATCTATATACTATATTATTTTTCAACAATTTCACAATATTTCTCCTATAAAACAGAAAACGTTAATCTATTTCCAACGACTTTAAATCCAGTTTTCATTTTGTTATTTTAACCAAAAAACTTTATTTTCATTTACATTAAATCCCATAAAACATTTACAGCAGACCGTGATTATTAGATTTATAAAAATAATTTATATTTAAATTCGTAGCGATTTGTATTTCGTATTGTGATTCAATAATTGTGTTTTGAAATAAACATTTTTTTTTTCAATACCGAACAGGACGTTTTGAAAGATTGGAACGAAACGATTATAATTTTTTTTTTTTTTTTTTTATTCCTCATAAGCACCAAGTGCCACCGACTAAAAATGACTTGAAAAGTTTGTATACAAAAATGTATATTTACAATTTGATTAAACTTTTATACCTTTACAGTAGTAAAACGCTGTTGATTAATATTGTTACAAGTGACTTGTATACAGTTACTGTGCACGGATCCGATAGTTTACGAATTTAAAATGAGAACAAATATTATAGGTATAGTTACCTGATTAATTCGGTTATTTATGACGTCGTTTCACGGCTTCTGTTAGTTGAATTATTTCCGTAGCCATTCTAAGCATATGTTATTGACTTATTGTTCCATTTTTCTGGACAATCGAAGAACACTACACTTGCAATTTATTAGATAGCCGGACGAATACAACGATTATTGTTTTGTTTTCGTTTTTTCATTAGGTTGGTAGTGCTATAGCTGCCAAAGTACGTTAAAAAAAAATATGTGTTAGATTTATATACAGCCTTCAAAAGCAATCAAAATCGGAATGAGTTCTCCTCGAGGAAAAACACTTACAGATTAAGATATCTCGGGGTTCTCCGATCGGTGAATGACAATGAAATCAATCCAAGTGAAAAAAAAAGTGACATACGAGATTATTGGGTGGGACACCAAGACGTCCGTCTTTTAATTCGAAAGCGATGATAAATCATTGCGTTCGTGATAAAACGTTTTGGAACGGAGTCTTGTCAACTAAAAATGGTCGATATTTGGTAAAAAAAAAAAATAATAAATAACAATAATAAATTGAGTACGGTTATATTATAGTTCAGTGACCATCGTGAAAACTATTTGAAAATTCGGGCATTTGTCATCTCGACAAACATAATATTATTGTCCGGCTCTGTATGCTACACGGACGACGATTTTTCAGCTTTTTACCGTGGAAAAAATTGTCGTCGTGAGACGACTACTGCACAGCGATATGCACCCCGCGCTCGACAACTTCAATGAGAATCTAAAACGCTATTACCAGAGGTCCATAACTCCAGCATCACCCCAAGATGCAAGATTTTCGTACCTAAATTTCGTAAGATTGTGTAACCGTTTTTCCACAAAGTATATAACCACGAAACTTTTTTTGAAACTATTACAAGGAAGTTCAGCGTTCCAAACCTTAAAATGATTTCTTTGATTTTCGCCAATAGCTGTTGCCTGTGTCGCCGGGGGGCCGAGCACCTGCACGCAATGCGTCGTCACAGACGTAAATCGAAAACTACCTGCGATCACAGGTTGAAAGACGTTAAGGGTTAGGGAAATAAAAGTAACTCGAAAATCACAAAAACGTTAAACGCTCGACGACAATTATAGCGTCGTGTGATTTTCTGCCGCTTATATCGCTCGCTGCCAAAACGAGCGTTCGCAGCTACATTTCACCGTGTTCGCGTACAAATATACGACATTATTAGCATACGGGTGCAAACGGGTACTTGCCCGGGACTGTGCCCACACCGGCCGAGCGAGTGTGCTGCGGTGTAGGTCGTGCATACGTAATGACTGGATAGAATTCAGCGTAAAATCTGAGAGTGTACCGACGCGAACAATGAAAACTAATTGAGAAATAATACAAATGTATTTACGCGTTCGACTCGCAGGACGACAATTTAACAATATGTCTCGAGAACACATTTTTCAGTCGATTCAGCCCGTATTTTATATGCTCCTCGCCCATCGACTAAATCCACTTCACAATATGAAATTGTAACGATAAGTATATCGCGTTTCACGTACTGGGTTTTGATCAGTGGTAATTGATTTGTTCTAGTGCTGATTTGCGGATTACGCGGTGTAAATATATTATATATTTCGGCCAAGCCTGGGCATAAACGAGTTAAGACTTTAAGGCCGAGTTAATTTTAACTTTTCAAAATTTAATTTGTATTGACTTAGCTGATTTTTATCGATATAATCTTAATAAACACCAAGTCACTTTGAATCAAATCCGAGTTACGCTAATTTATAAACAATGAAATAGTAATTATGATAAAATTATTGTTGATGGTGCATATTGCATAAACATATCATACATTTTATTATTTTAAACCATATTAATGGCTATTTATCTATTAAAAAATAAAACAAATAAATAACTCAACTTAAGTTAATATCCGTATAGCTTTCACTAATATTCAACTTACCCGAGTTTGAAAAAAATTGAGACAACTATTGACTTTAACTTTTTTAAATGCTGTCCAACAACTTAACTGAACCCGATTCAAAATTATCATCAAGGCTCATCGATTGAAGTCCCGTGAATCTTTTTTCCGGAATTCTCGCGGCAGCGGAGGCCAAATTTCAAAGAGATTAGACATCGGGTAGGTCATCAGGTACCTATGTTATTATGCGCCCAGTTCGTGGGGTACAAAGTCAAATACAATCTTACAGTTTACAATTATTGTCCACGGTACACTCTGGCGGGTTAGCAATAATAAGCTTATTCGTCTCCTCTTCGAATTTAAAAACAATGAACGGTCTCTCTCTTCGTAATAAGATGATAAATTATAAACGAAGCTCGTCCGCCGACGGATTAATCGATTTTCGGCGAACGGCTCGGACGACGAAACGATATTGGAAACTTTTCTACTGAACGATAAATATTTGAAATAATTATTCACGTCATACATTAAACGTGTACGACTTGAAAACCCTTTGACGCGCGTTACGAAACGATTTTGATTTTGAAAACGTGATAGGAATCGGCCAAAAACGGAAGACTTTTTCTATATACTATTAAATATATTAAGCTGCAGTTATTAATTTGTCGAATCGTACGTGAGTCTGTGGTTTTTTATACTGTTGAACTTTTTGGTGAAATGTGTTGGTGCCAAAAATACTTGACGGGTTCAGACACTTATATTGTATTCCAGAACGTTATCGTTATGGACGTGATCTCAAACCATAGGCTTTATTGGTTGACTGTATTGTTTGTGCGGACGAAATAAAAATATATGAACACGACAATTTGAACTAAAAAATATTATAACATTTTTTTTTTTTTTTGTAATTTCCCGAGTTTGAAATATATTTTACAATATAACAGTATAGTACTTATTCAACACTTCCAGTGCGTTGCACATGTGCGATAGGTACCTACCTATAACACCGTTGATGAATTATTCGGTACACGTTTGCCGCCCCAACGAGTGCAGTTCAAATAAAACGCATTATAGGTATACTGCAGTACAACCGATGTAGCTTCCTCACTCTACAGCCGGAATCGAAAATATCCATTAATTAATTTAATAAACGAATATTAAGTTAGATATTATTGATATTGACTTTAACGATAAAATAGAAACGTGTTCAAACTAAATGTTTGGATATTAAATGGTAATTATCATATATTATTATTAACCCGTTTTCCAATACCCGTAAGTGCTGAAATAACTAAATTTTAATATTAAAAAAAAAAAAAATTGATCGACAACAATTTAAAAGCAGTTTAATAATCGTCCCCTTTTAACGTTTTTCCATTACTGAAACGTTGTAAAATTTTAAAATGTATTCATTGACCTGAAAACCAACGGAAATATACTTACGGGCTTAAGACTAACAGATATTTCCATTATATTTCCCCAAAACGTAATACTGTTATAAGAAAAGAAATTTATATCACAACATTTATGATAACCTAAAATATATTTCGGCACTTACAATATCAATGAGACGAGATATTTTATTTCAACATTATTCTAATATAATATAATATTTTTCTAATATTGTTATAATACAATGTCAATTATTAATATATTACCCTCTATAAATATATAATCCATTTCGTAAATAATTAAAAGTCCATCTTTATTAATTCCCAACTATGCAACGTACGAACATATAACATAATATCTTCGAGTAATCCTCTTTTTTTTTTCATTTCTCTTTCAATCGACACACCAACAGTGAACTTACGGAAGTCGTTACTACTTTGTCGAGTGAGAGAGATAGTTGTTTCCAAATGTTCAATGTAATTGCGATCCCACGACAGGCTGGCTTCTAGATTAGAAAATGGTTGAAAACAAGTCTTATCTTCATTTATTCAGACACTGTGGTAGGTAAAGGGAATTCATTTTTTTCTCTCTTCCCCCGAAATATGACAAATTCGATATCGTATTGTTTTTATAGTATAGTACCTATACAGTATTTTTTTTTGCGACCGCCTCAGACCATTTTTTGTCCCTAAATTACATTTTTACCAAAATATATAAATATTGCACTGGTTTAAAAGTAAGAAATGGTTTTCGCATCGTGTCAAATCGTCTACCAATTCGATATTAATTTAATCCTAGTTCGTTCATTTTTCATTTTTTTTTTATTGTTTAAATTTAAATTAAATTTTGATGAAATACTGAAACGTCCAGCTGAATTATCATTCCAAATACCGTTTGTATAGCATTGAATTGAATTATATTTTGTGGTTATTTAATTTAAAATTATAACCATTGGCATTCGTTTGAACGGTTTACTATTTTAGTTTCTCAGCAAAGCGCTCCATACGTCGCAAATGTGTCTTTATTTTATTTAATCGTTTGCTGGAACCTATGGATAAACTGGTATAAGCAGTAGGTGCAACTTCAACATAGTTTGTAATCGACTAAAAACGAATTTTTTTCCCTATTCAATTTGTAGTTTTAGTTATTAAAAGGATTGACGTTTCAATACGAAACGTTGCTCTAGCATATTATGTATTTCGTATTCAATAAATTCTGAAATCTTAACTCATAAATTATTTTTATGAGTACTTAAAATTTGAAAAATGTACTATAAACATGTAAGTATGATAATATGTATTCCGGTTAAAATCGTTTTTCGAATTCCATGATTTATCGAAACATTATTCATCGGTATCAAATTAAAAAAAAACGATATATAATAATATAATAATTCACTGCCTTGTGCCGAGACGAGCGAAGTGAGCCAAGTATCCCAAATCCGTTCCCACTCACTAATCCTCTACTTGAAATCATCTGGTACTCGGACAAGCCGTAAATATATATGAGAGTACAATACAGATTTTGATGAAAAATTCTAACTCGGTGATTTTGTTGCAGTTTTATTTAAATTTGTCTTGCCTTTATAGCAAAGTATGCGTTTAATTTTAATACGCGATGGCATATTCGTTAAAAAAATTATGAGGGCCATTTTGGTTAGTTTTTACATTAATCGTCCACGTTACAATACATTTTTGTGCAGTTATGCCTTAAATATTATGTAATCTCAACCATAAAATTATACCGGAATATAACACAGAAGTATCCATTATTTATCAAAGTTTTTTCCACGTATTTTCTGACTTGATGATGTAGAGACAGATGCAAACATTTTATAAACAAAAATAAATATTGATTTGTTTGTATTTATAATTTGTTTTCTTTAGTAAAAATGTAATTTCCCGCGGTTATTTTTGATTCAATAAATAAATTAGAGGGAAAACTGTATTTGTTGTACACATGTCAGTCCATACCAAAACATGACAATAATATAATGTTGAATTCAAATACCTACATAAAACTATAAAAGTATAAAACAATATTTGATTGTGATTTTTATTATTTTTCTATGGCCCACTAATACCAGCTGTATTCGGTTGAAAGCGAAATAACGCCCCAGCGGTCCTTAAGCATAATAATTATCGATATTTATTGCAATTTAGATTCCGAGCAAAGTGATGATCGTTGCAATGATTTGTTTTTCCGGAGACACTTTTTTAGTAGAAAAAATTATCTTCAATGGAAGATTCTAATGAAAGATTGCATTTAGTTGGTACCTACTTTCGGGGAGATAGAAATTGAAAATGCTCAGAACTGTTTTCAATAATCGGAAAACCCCATTATTATAACCAACAAAAAAATATAAACATTTGTTAAAATTGTAATATTATTATGAAAATAATTGTTCGGTAAAAAATGAAACATCGTGAAAGTTATGATTATAACAATGATAATAATAATAATTGTTAACATATTATTCATAATATACAGTGTTTCACAACGTATACGTATATACTATATGTGATATCCACCCGTATACGGTGTATCTCTTAAACTTTAAAAAAACTTACAACTAACCGTTTTATTGGAAATTAATAATTCAATTTTCAAAACGTTTACACAAGTTATAAACTATAATATTTTTAATCTATGAGCTTGCTGTCTCGAATATTTCTGAGAAACTCAAAACGAACTTTCGTTTTTAATAGTAAATCGAACATCATAAAATTAGGTTTAAAGAAATTCCTAGTATTTTATTTCAAAATATAAAATAATATTGATGAATCATAAAGCGTATAACTTCAATGGAGAGCAAACACTCTGTACAATACTATATTATAAGGCAGGGGTGGGAAACTGGCGGCCCGCGCTACATTTTCAAATTGCATTAGGTATAGGTATACAAATCGATTTTGCCGCGTTGTCATTAGAAGCCACACATCCTCAAAACTCTCACTAAACTGCGAATAACTATTTATATTTAAATATTTAATTAAATTATTTTCAATAACGCTTTTTGTATTACCTATTTCATTATAAACAAAATAAATGCTAATTAAAATCTATATTTTGAATGACTTTTTTTTTTTGCTTTCTATGCTCTGGCCCGCTAGATTTTAAATTTCTAAAAATTGGCCCTCTAGTAGCTTTGAGTTGCCCATCCCTGTTATAAGGTATTCTATA
This sequence comes from Myzus persicae, assembly GCF_001856785.1. NCBI lineage: Eukaryota > Metazoa > Arthropoda > Insecta > Hemiptera > Aphididae > Myzus > Myzus persicae. The sequence continues at coordinate 141,383 of NW_019103864.1, forward strand.
ATAATTGTGATGGTATATAATATGAACCGAGTGATTCGCCAAGCATGCTCGTCCTCTATTATTTGCCTTAAATTATGAATTTATTCTAAAATATACTCAAATACCATGTTTTCAAATCCTTAAATTCTTTTTTGCTACTTAAGGAGTGCGCTCTAGTGATATAAACTTCTTCTTTTTTTTTTAATTAACCCCCCCCCATCCCCCCTTTTACTGGAAATTAATTAGTGTATAATTTTTTTTTGATAATAGTCCTTAAAACTGATTTTACATAAACATAAAATAGACATAAAATTGGATCTAGTATTTATTATACTTGGGAAATTTTTCCAAATTATTACGATACATTAATATTAATGACTACAATTTTCAAATCACCACAGGCCCCATATCTCATAAACTCATTACTATGGACCTTTTATCCTTGGAACTCGACAAATACTCATACAGTGGACACAGGACGCTCGTTAAGTAGTAGAAAAATCTCAAAGATTTGAAAACATGGACTTAAAGTATTATTTGAAAATTTAAGAAAACAGGTTTTGAGTAACTGCATTATTGAAGAAAGCGAGGAGGCGAGCACACTTGATGAATCATTGCGTACATTAGGTTATAGGTAAAAATCCTGTCCTTACTCATATCGTTTAATAATGAACGTGGTCAACGCATTACAATAAAATATCGAAGTACAAAATAAATAATCAAGTGTTTCGAATGTGTCACACTGTGGGTAGAAGTTATTGTACGTCATGTGAACTATATAAATATATTATATACGAAAACCCATTTAAAAACCAATCGACCCAACCTAACCGTCTCACTGATTAATTCAGTGGGCAGAATCGTATTCCGCCAATGTCGACTTAATGCGTAATAATCGTACGGATTTAAGTTATGCGCGTGAGACGCTTAACGCCCGCACACGACGGTATATCATCGTATCGATCCCTTTGTACATTTTTTCAAAAAAAAAAGATATTTTTAATTATATATGGCTATAATGTTTGTTGATATATTTTTACCGGTCGTCGCGATATCAACGATTCAGTCGGAAAATTCCTCGAGAATATCCTAGTTCCCTCGGAGTCCCGCGGGTCGCGGAGCGTTTGAAATTCGTTCATATTACAATATGATGGGTCGTGCGCCGATATGTTTGCCGCCAATAATGCGCTTGGGCCGTACTGTGTACTGCGCGACTCGTATAAAACCGAGAAACGAATACGATTCGTTGTTTTTGTTGTTGTTGTTGTTGTTGCTGTTATAATAATTATTGTTGTTGTTGTTGTTGTTGTCGTCGTCGTCGTTATTATATACTGTTGTTGACGGCGTTGTTTTTGACGTGTGCACACAGGTATCGTGGATGCGGAAGAGAGACTTGCACATACTGACGGCAGGAGTGCTGACTTACACCAGTGACCAGAGATTCCAAGTCATCCACCCGGATAACTCGGACAATTGGACCCTACTGATTAAATTTGCTCAACCGAGAGACGCCGGAATCTATGAATGCCAAGTGAATACCGAACCCAAAATGAGTTTGGCATTCCAGCTCAACGTCGTGGGTAAGTCATACACAACACGTGGAAAATTACCGCGAATCGTGTTTCGCCTGCGTAGGTATATTATACAAATGCGAGCCGGCGCGAAAATATATAATATAATATACATTTGAGCATAAATTACGGTGCGGTATGAGTGGAACGCGAAAAACAATAATAATGTGCACAGGGTGGCGTGTCGCTACACGACGACTGTTGTACGTTTCGAATCCATACGCGCATCGTCTCTATTTTTTTATTTTTTTTTCGTCCCTTAAATGGCAACACTTGTTTTTAATTCCGTACCCGGCAATTGAATATTTTTCCGAGCATTTTGATACATAAAATATTATATCGTACATACCGAATCAATAGTTTATTATTTATAAGCATTTATGGTGCGGAAGAGCGGTGCAGTGCAAACTCGCGAAGTAAAAGAATATTTTTGCCCTTCCCGCACCAGTCCGTTCTCCGAAACTTTATATGCTTATAAATAATAAAATATTCGTTCGATATTCGATATTTAAACGTTGACGTTTTCAGTGAAATATTTAGCTTCGGAAAATATGAAATTAAAAAAACATCGATAACGGAGCAGGAATTGTCAGACGAGAGCGAATACGGGGAATATATAGATATTAACCCTTAAAAATACAGACACGAAATTATGATATTACGTGAAACGTAGAAATCGACAAACGAGTAGACGCACCTAAATTCCAATTGCCACCTGTAGTTTGATGATTTTTAGATGAAGTAGAAATGGTTTGTCCGTTTAATCGCACCGAGGAATAATATGAGATATTGGGTGTATAATAATTGAACTTTTAATTTGCGCTTTTTTTTTAATAATTTTTTCTTTCCCTGCCATTTGGACATTAAAAATGAGTGGAATCAGTGTTACGATTGAAAACTTAGTTAACTCGACAATTTTAAAACCGACTAATTATTGCACTCGTATAATGGGGACCTACCAATAAGGCCTTCGAGAAGGGGGTTCTAGGGAGTGTCTAAGCGTGCAATATATATATGTCAGTTGGCAGATTGATATATTAAGTATTCGAGTTGGCATTCGGCAAATTATAATGTTTAAATAATTTTGTAAGTACTACAAAGTTCAAATATGTCATATTAATGTATTGTAGTTTATAATAATATGAAGGAATTATGTTAATTTTTCGATTGCCAACTGTCCAACACAAATAGTATAATAATATTTAAGTACCTAACAATGAACACATATTATGTAATATCATAACAGTACACGAATTTGCCTATACATTTGCATAATCGTTGAATTATTTTTAATAACACTGTTATAAGAGCTGATGAGAAACTGTTGTGCGCTGACGGCTGTAATTTACATTCATAGAAGCAATGAGAACATTTCATGTTGACTCGTCTCACCTAGACATCGTTTAAGTGATAAGATTCTAAAATTGTTTCACTTATATTATGTAGTCAGTATTTGCAGTATTAACAAAATATTAATTAATATTGTTATTGAATATTTGGTTGTTTTGTGCGTTGAGGCATTATTCATTCCAATCCTTCCACAGTGGTATAATCGATATGCAACAGTGTTATACATTTTGTTGTTGATAACATTTTATTCCAATATACTAGTCAAGATGTGACGAAAAAATATATTATATAAAAGATAGCAAAATAGAGAACATTATACTAAAATATTTAATATTTTGTAACATGGTGTAAGATACGTCTACTGATTACAATAATGCGTGTAGGTAGGAGATAGTTGTCGAGCGACGCGAGAGAATTTTTTTTTGAGTCGACGCATTAATGTATCTCACCTCCCCCCCACCCCTCCTTATTATTTTGTTCGGGACGGCCCGGGTACCTACTACAACGAATCGCACAATATTCGCGGACGAACCGGACTCACTCCATCTCCCTGTACATAATAATGTGAACACGTGCATAAATGAATTCGACTCGGGGATTAAATACGTATAGGTTTGGACATTTTGCATTTCCATGAGCTATTAAAGGTAAAAAAAAATAAAATATAAAAATATGTCTGCCGTTAATATACGGATGGGTCCGGTTGTTATTAATAAATGAAAAAAAAAAAATAACGAAACAGGTACTGTATAAGAGGTGCGTTAGTATGAAGTATATTTTATCATGTATAGTTATATATACAGTAATACACACCCTTGGATGGTTAATCCATAATTTTATAACACTTTAAAACGTAATTTCACGCACGAAACCACTGCAGCGTCGGGACACATAAAACCTGGTGTATATAATATATAATATAAGTATAATAATATTAAATTAATGGAGTTTTCATTAGCCGAACTTTGTGTTTATGGTAAAAACTCGGCGGTATCAGCTGTATAATAATTAAAAAATATTATTAAAAAAAAAAAATCATAAATACTGTCGGTTTTTTCGAAATTAGTAAATTATTACCGTACGTCCGTATCAGTATCAGAATATTACCGCCGCCTCCGCCACCGTACCACAATAATAATATATTATAATATTGTGGCGAAAAAAAAAAAAAGGTACAATATAATAATATAGTAATTATTATTCTACCGACCGTTATTATGTTACACTCGTATAATATCGTTACGACCTTATATTTTCATATCTCGACAATGCGATTCTACCCCATATGTATACCTACCCCGCCCGTCGTATGGAGAGGAATATTATTTTTGTTTATAACCAGTTAATAACAAATGCTCTGCGTCGCACGCACTCTCCCAAGTGTGCACAAGCAGTCTATAGTCGTCGTTTTTAATCCGAGACACTTTATCCGCTACTGCGTGCCCAGGCATATTTCTTATTTTATTATTATCACTGAATCAGACCGTCAGACGAATAAATACGATTTACGATGATTTCTACCTCCTCTAGACGAGCTCGTGGTGGTGGTATAGACTATATTATAGAGAGTTGAAATTATCATACAATCGGATTAAAACAACAATCAGAAAAAACTATCACGAATACCTACATGGGATTTTAAATTCGTAGTAAACTATACATCGGACATATTCTTATTGCGTAATTTATAAACAAACAAACCGTTCTAATGTCGTCGATCAACAATAATTGTCTATAATATTATCGTGTATTGTACACATATTGTTGTCACTGTACGCATTTTGTCATTCGGTTGTGGACAGCGTTATTTTTTTAATAACGCATTTTGAAGTACCCATCTGGAAAATGATCTTTCAACAATTTGACAATTGATTCTTTTGACAATGATCTGGAAATAACCATACAATTTACAAATATTTACGTTTTTGCGACTATTTGTACATCGTCCAAACTCGAGATGATGTGAACGCGCATAGGTAAAAAATCACAATTTTACAAAGACATACGGATAATTATAAACGATAAATCCATCTGGACGAGCATCGAATCGTTAAAAGTTTACACGAAACTGCATATTGTCGCGTACAATGGGTATAACGATGTACGTCAAATGTCAATAATCGAACCGCGGTCGAGTTTTTGGGATAGAGCTCGCCTCAGACCTTGTCTGGCACATTTGAGAAGGCCATATTTTTGGCCAACCATGAAAGACACTTCGAAAATTTGAAGTCTTTCACTCCGACAGACATGTACAATATTATTACACGTTACGTTGTACAACGCGCGGAATTCTTCCACCAAACACGAACTATTTCTCGTTCGTTACAACCGTTTTTTACTCTCTTCACTATAATATTATTAGCCGGTCTCAAAATATGTTAGACATTCCGCGTATCTTAGACAGTCGATCGTTGTTTGCCGTTTTTATCGCATACAACGCGTTTATGTGCATCCACATAATATAATATGAAATCGCAGCGTTCGAGTTAATTATTAGAAACGATCGCTTCCCGGTCGCGGTTCGTGACGGAATGAAAAAAAAAAAAAAAAAAAACGGTGAGAAAAAGCAAAGGAAAAAAGAGGAGGCCTTCGCGGTGAGTTATGTTAGTTTTTCGTTTTCGGTCCATCAATAGCGAAATAGAACGAATGGTTTTATCGCCAGATATTTGTGTAACACATTACAATGGTACGTTTAACGATTTTCTGTAATCCGAGTTTAATGGTGGGGTTCGAAAAAAATTACGTTTTGTACGGTTTATATAGTATATATATATATATATATATAGATGTACAGAATATACGCACACACATATATATATATATATATATCGATAACTCACCGCGCCCCGCCTTCCCGCCGAAACGTCGGGTGGGGAGAGGGGGGGGGGAGAGCAAAAATAAAGAGAGGAGAGATGGTACGTACGAAAAAGAGAGGGAGAGACGGCGAGAGAACAAGAAAGAATACCGACCTACAACCCCGTCTTGCGCTCGACTACCGGATTAAGAAACATGTAATTCAAAACAGGAGAGTGATGTAAAAATGTTTCGAGATCTCACGTACGTAAGTCTGCGGGCGGATTATGCAGCCATCTCGCGGTCGTACGGAACTATTTGTTGAAATCAATACTTTAAAAGCGTTTTTATTTTCTGGCGCTATAATATAATACAAATAATACACACACAAACACGGAACAATATTTTATTGTACGATATAATATTATATGGGTGTGGGTCGTCGTACACATACGTACCGGCGGTGATTTAAAGCGGGCCCCATCACTCGCGCGGGGACTCGCGCTCAAAATTCGCGCCCGTCGCATCATATTTTTTTACTACCTGTATTATTGATATTATTGAAAAACGCTTTGCGATCCCGAATCGTCGATTTCGGTCTGCCGATCGATCGGCCGCAATTGAAATAATAATAATAATATAACACCCCCGACCTAACTCGACCTGATGACGACGACTACGATGCCCGAGGTTTTTATTACACCGTATGCATGGCCTGCAGAACTATCCCGCGGTCCGTGTATAATATATTATAATATGATATTACACGCGGGTCGATCGATTTAACAGATTAATTTTTTCAGAAAACGCTTATGCCTTTGAACTCATTTCTTTTGCGCAATGTTGACATGAATCGTAAGTCGAAAATCGCATTATTTCGGTACGGGGTGGGGCTGGCGACATGTGCAAATTTCGGAAATTCGTATAACAGACGAAATATTGGCTTGCAAATTTCGACAACTACCTTGCAAATCGTTGCTAATTGGCTGCTAAATGATGGTTCAAGAAAAATAAAAAAATGTGTTTTCGTTGACATGGGTGGGGCTGGGGACATGTGTCTCCAGCCCCACCCTTAGTTTTTTTTATTTTATGATTCAACTAAAGGCTTGCAAATTGTGAAAACAGGTTTGCAAATTGTTGCTAATTGACTGCTAAATGTTGAGTTGAAAAAAATGTAAAAATTTTTATTGGGTGGGGCTGGGGACATGTACGTCGCGAGTAGCTACGGACAATTTTTTTGGACATTTTAGACGAGTAGTTCATTAGTAATGAGCACTTAACGTCGAGATGAGCAGAATAGTGAACCTGCGACGTCTTGCGGGGTACATCATCACCACTCGACACTTGTAAACTTTAAATGCTTATACCTCATAAGCTACTCGTCCAAAATGCGATTTTTATGCATCGACCAGAGTACAAAAAAAAAAACATTCTGCCTAATGCGGAATTAAAAACTCAAGTTTTCATTAAAAAATGTTTAAAAAATAAAAATAAAAATGATAATAAAAATATGACAAAAAAAAATGTTGTTTTCTAAAACAACTATCAATGTTTTTTTTTATGTATGTAGGTTGATGGTTTTTGAAATAATGAGAGTCCAGCGTTAAATAGATCACCCAGTATATAACTAATAAATATATATAAAATATATACGGACGGAGAACAGACTTTGTATAATATGATCAACGACACGATGACTTCTAACGCGACGTAGGTATATACTTCCAAACACGGTTGAAAGTGCGGTTTCCAATTTGATAGTTTCGCACCGTAGCCGTTATTATATATTTATAGGATTTTGGATATGCGTCTCGTCGAATCCCCCGCAGTCATTATCAATCGACCCCTGGTCAATTAACGGCGAAAAGGGTGTCCCCAGACGTTCGGCGACGTGAAAATCTCCGCATTATATTATAACAGTGTACCCTAGATGTTCAAATTAAATTGCACTGGACATCTGCAGCGTAGAAACTTTCGGAAAAGTAAAGACTTACCTGTCCATGGTTATTTTATTATTCAACTATTTCGGTGAAGATCACAATAAGTCATTAAATTACATTTTAGTATCCCTAATGATCCAAGGGACATGCTTACTAGGAGGGAAGGACTACAGCCAGCCCATCTGGTTCCTTTTTTATATTCATCTATTTTATTGCCCCGTCAAACCATAAAACAAATTGTATATTTTAATGGTTAAAATTAAAATTCGTGTTATACATTTTTTTTTCTGTGTGATGTTTAATATTTCATACAAGTTAGCTAATTGAGAAACAATAAAATATTTGATTGATAAAGCAGTGATCGTATGTTTACCTCCACCATGGGATGATTTACCCTAATAACTTAATAACAGTTGAAAGTTAGTAAATCTTAATACCGTGTAATTGTTTAAACGTCCTAAAATAATTATATTCTATACCTGCCGACGATGACTTTATTAAGGTGAAATATCTTCGACTAAAACTTTTTTAGAAACAATATTCTTATAAATTGTCCACCAAACGCGGTAAAGCACGATTGAGCATAGACCTTTTTAGCAACACGATTGAGCATAGAATATTTTATGCGATGTTGCTAACATTTTGTAATTTATTATTTTCACGTATTATTACATCAATTATTATTATATCAGCGCCAGCCGTGAGCCCAGAAAATTACAATCCGCTAAAGAAATAAAAAAAATTGAATTTTATATTCAAGCCTACAACCAGTATTTAAATCGTAAGAATACGGAATTTTTATTATTATATTTAGGCCAACTTGGAAACAGATACCAAGGTATATCAATTTGATTTATAAATATTTTGATTTTATTATTTTCATAAGTCATAACTATTATTATTATTATTTTATTATTATCAAACAGATTTATATACTATGCTATATTTTGAATTATTATGATTATTTAAATACATTTTTTTGAATACATTTCAAAATTGAAAATGGCAACGTTGCAGAGTTTTTTATGCTCAATCGTGTTGGTTTTCTTTTGTATTTCAATTTCCTTTGATGCGCCGACAATTTATGCTCAATCGTGTCGCAAAAAAGGTGTTCTATGCTCAATCGTGTCGTAGCCATCAAACGCATATTCATAAACTTTATACAAAATTATTATTATTTAAATAACATTTATCTATTTACACACATAATGCAGTGATTAAAAATCTGATTTTTGTAATTTTTAAATACTTACACTTAAACACGTATTTACATATTCTTAAAACTTTTTGTACTAGAAATTTGTACTCCTCTAAATATTCAGAGGATCATTATTCTAAACATTTAGACGTATCATAATTGAAATTCGAAAAAGTAGTTTTTGAGTTGGAATTACGTTTGGTCAGATAATATAGGGGCTATAGTATTTTGAAAATTTTAATAATTTATATTAATCGATCAATAAACTTTAAAAATAGCCCAAGTACAACAAGTAGGTATATACAAGATCCGATATAACATCTATTTCTTTTTTTAAAACTATTTTTATGAACTATATTATTATCCTTGATATAAATATTTTAATAACTGTGAAGCTACTAGTTTAAATTTTAAATTAAATGTGTAAATAAAAAATTTAAAAAAAAAAAATGATTTGCTTAATAGTTTACAGTTGACGGTAAAGAAAGAGGGTTATCATTTTAAAAACAGAAGTTTGTATCGCCACAGGACACTCCTTAAGTAGAACAAAAAATCCTAAGTATTTTATAATAAAAAGTCTTTGAGTACTACATAAAATATTTAAAAAATTCCAAAAATCATAACTTTAATGAATTCAATATTAAATACGAAATAAGAGCGAGCATGCTTGATGAATTTATTTAAGTGAACCACCTTGTACAGTATAAATTATAATATGTGATTCTTAAAGATGTGAGTGCGGTAAATTTAAAAAGTAAAATTTAAGGGTGACCCCATCCTTAGTTAATATTGATTGATTAAGATTAATGAAATCCGCTATCAATTGTTTACCTCTATATTATTATCAGCTACCTTCAGACTCAACCGACCAAAATTAGGTTGTATTTAACTGTTACTATAATATTACTATCGTATACATATTTATTAAATATCTTTTGTGATGACATTTTGAATATTTCGAAAACAGTTTTTACTTTTTCTTTTATACGAAGTAAATAGTACATAAATGAGTCTTAAATAAGGTGTCATTCACTCCAAGTTGCCAATTTTACCATTTTCACAATTTGTTGGCAGTTTCTTTTTAACTAAATTCTCTATCTCTAATAATTTCAAAATATATTATATTAACAGCCACACGAATTTTATACGGTTTACAGATATAATTAGGTTTGCATAATTACCGCGATACTTTTAAGACTTTGTTTTCCAAATCCTAACTTTAATAAATAGGTATTGAAAACAACGCTAATAGCAATATGACTACATCTTTCATTGTTAAATTATGTTTTTACCTTTGGGCTAAACAAAGTTGTACATTTTGTTTGTTGTTACAGCAGTAAACGATTTTTTATGTTTTAATAATCGACCATACTTATTTTATACAAACAAAAATGTTTCTGAGATAACCTCGAAAAACGGTTGATTGCTACTCCGACTAAACTCTGATGTATCTCAAAAAAAATTTTAAAATTGTACAACTAGTCAAAAATACATTACTCTGCAGTATTATACATTAAAATGGCACAAAGTATTTGCTATTGCAACATTGTTGTTGGTGCCTTTCTACCTTTCTTACGGTATGCGTGAATATAGTAATACTAAGAAAGGCGCCTACCTAAATATTCGATATTTCATTTTCACGTCTATGTCAAAATGATTTTTCCAATTTGTAATCAAATTAAACTGTGCATATGGTTATTATAATGATATGAGACATGGTACTTAGATTTTTTTAATAATTCACTATTTTTATTAAATAACAATACAATATATAGTATTCTAGTTATGCAAACGTGATCGATTCACTAACATAAAAAACATACAAATATTATTAATAACATAATATTATATGACCTATACAAATGGTGTGGTTTTTTTCTTTTGTGTTTTTAATTTATTGTTCACATATTTTTGTAATGAATCGTGGAAATGAATCCTCGTCGGTAAAACCAGTACTCTGTCACTCCGGTTTTGTAAACGACAACTGATGCCATCTGCAATAGATTGGTCGAAATCGATTAGTTTACATAAATTCTGTGTGGGTAAAACGTATATGGAATATTTCAAATTACGATTCCTTGACATTCGTCTATACGGCCATAGATATGTTTCATACTGAAACCAGTGTCCTTCATAGACCGCGCGAACCTGTAAGTGATCCTGTCCGACGATATTGTCCGCGAACTACCACTACCGTCCGCAATATCGGTCGCGTTAGAGGTCACCGACGAAAGTGCCTAAATTGAAAAACACATCTATGACATTGCAGCCGTAGTTCATCGATCGTTAATTGTATAGTGTTTTATGTTATAGGTCAGTGCACGTTTTAGTACATTAAGATATTTACTATGCGATATATTAAAATATACATTATCAGCATTTTTCGCATTTTATCCTCTAGTCAATATACATTCAAGGGACAAACCACAATGGTAATTTAACAGCATTTAACAGCCGTGACCTAGAGTAGAGTAATCGTTGAATAGGTCTTGTGCAAGGGCGTAGATAAAGGTGAAGGAATACCCCCACCCCCTCCTCATTCATAGCTGACAAATATATTAATGTGTAACGAAATTTTTATTAATAAATTAACTTAATTGTCATTACCTCTTCACGATGTGATCCAATTACTTCTATACATTTTAGAGGACATCGTAGTTTTGATTGAGTGTCGACATAATCGTTGTACCAATATTTTGTCATCATACTACCACACGGACTTATGCGCATGCAATTTTTCCTCTATTCGGTATGTTTAAAAAATAGTGCGATTTAAATAATTATAAATATTATTTGTTAATTGTGAACGGATATTTATTAAATGTAATTTACAATAGAAAGGACCCCCCCCCCCTGTCATCATTCTCCTATACCTAAAACATCAGCTTTTCTTTCTTTAATAAATTATTTAGCCAAAAGCTAAGGTTTGTCAAAATGGATGTGGCATAAATTACGAGTTGAAAAACACAAAAAATAAAAATCGAATATAACAAAAAAAAACATATTATAATATTTTAGCGCGTAGGCTGCTCGAACAGAAAATTCACCGCTGAAACGATAATATGGAGAAATGTACGTTAATATATTATCATATACGTCAACGACGTTTTATTTTGTTTACGTAGGCCGACACGATTTATCTTTAAGCCATTCGAGATCGACTTTGTTCCGTTGACGTTAATTATTATGGAAATATATCATCGCGATTGAAATAGGCTGGGTTTTGTCGGATGTGAACGGATATGAATTATTATATTATAAAGAACGAGTTTTTTTTGTTCTATTCCAAAACTGCGCTCTCGTATAGTTTGCTATAATGATAATAAAATAATACCAACTTATAGTGTTGGGTGAAATATTCAAATAATACAATAGATACTAGAAAACGCTAACGTCCTGATACGAATCGTAAGCTCTTCCTTAATAACGGTTACTGTGGTTCTCATCAAAACTCGTTTTGGATGTAAGTAGTTGGTATACCTTTGCAGATCTAGCGAACGGCATGAACTTCGGAAAATTCTCTGGACGCGAGACGATCGACCGCTGTCGATGTGCACCAGACAATTTCTCATTATGAGGGATCTTTGTCGCCATGTTTTTCCACTTTCTGAAAAACGTGTGCCATTTATTTTCTGCAGTAAATAATTTAGTAGTTAATTCGTTTTTTATTTATGAATTTTTTTAGCTCTCATTATAGTCGACATACAGATAACACAGAGTTATATTTATTGTTTTGTAAAAACATTATGGGGTTAATTCAAATTGGAATAATTATTTAAAGTTACATCACCAAAATTAGAACTCTCGTTGGACGGACTTATCAGAACATAATGCTGAGTTGTTATAGTTGCTATATGATTGTGTAGCTGCGTTGTACACGTACTTCAGAGGAGTATTATAAATTATAATGCAGTTTGTATTGTAACGTTGTGTAACAAGTCAGTGATAACACGATACATGCTAAACAATTGAAAGTTCTACTAATCTAGAACCACATGCTTTGAAAATCTATCTACGCAGAAGCGCTTCGGAATCCTTAAAAAAAAAGGTAATATATTTATTTGATTCCGTTCCGTTTGGTTGTAACGTTTACGTTCAGCGTTGAACTATAGTTCTAACAGACTCCTATTTAAGCATACATATTCTTTGTTTGTTTCTGTTCGGTCAGATCGAACACCAGTTGAAAAGTGTAAGCACTCTTTAAATATTTAAAAGTTAACATTATCATATCATAATATGTAATATTATGTAATAGATATTCATAATAATATATAATTTCATATTTGTATTTGTTGTGTATTAAATAATTAATGTTTCACTATTTTACTATTTTACTATACATAATCTTTTATTCTTAATGCCTCAAGGTGTAAATTTTGTAAATAAAATAATATTGGAGGATCCTTCTCATATTCGACTAGATTTAATAACTGAAATAGTTTAAGACTGTTTTTACCCTTTATTTAACTGTGATTTTTAATAATTTTACTAGTCTTGTCCAATATACAATTTCAATAGAAATTATACTATTGAATATAAATGAGTTTTATTTATTCGTCGTTTTTTTGTTAAAAACATTAAATTCGCATTTTACTTCTTTAATTACTACTTATATTTTTTACCTACACAGTGTTTGAAATAAAAATGAATACAGTGACTGCATTGCAATATAATACAATTTTATGAATCGAAAATAGCTCGTTCATTAATCATCCTCATCAGTAATTTAATTATTTAAACAATAAAAACATTCTATCCATACTATGATTCTATAATACGATAAAAACGATAAAAACGATCACTGAACTTATTATGGAAAAAAATAAATATAAATATCGTAAGTGCTGTCGTTGGTTTTACAATATTTTATTAATCCTACCATATTATGCTAAGTGTATTCGTATGAAACTATAAAAAACTATTGAACTTAGACGTTTACCTGCGTAGCTGTAAAAAATTTGGTCGATTTTTGATAGCTTTATGACTTCACCAAGCCGTCCGACGAACACCTAAGTACGTTCAAAAATGATTTGAGTACGTTAAAATTAAAAAAAAATTAACTTTTAATAAATAATGAGTATCATTCGAACCGTAGACAGATGAATGGTGATTTTCATAAGTCACAACCAGAATCCATAGATCACTGTGCATTTTTGCCAACGTAATAATTGTTTTAATTTACCAACGACACGATTTTATATAATCTCTTTTTTAACATAGATATGTTTTTGGGCTAGATACAATTTTATTTTTTTCACCGATTTTTGTAACACTTTGTTTATTATTTATTTCCATGGAAACGCAAATCAAGAAAAAAAAATTTAACTAAATATTAGTAGGTATTTTTTCACTGTACTTTACCAAAAAACATTATATCCACATGCATGATTCCTTAACGCCGTTCAGCGTTAATATACTAATAAATAAATATAATAATTTTCCTTAACGAAAAAAAATATCTAATAGCTACTAATAAATTATAATATTATATATTTTTAACATTTTTACATTAACGTTTACTTAAAGAGTTAACTTTTACTCGATTATGACGGGATATTCTTTGTCTTGTATTTATTCTTGAGTTGCTGCTGGCTAAAAGTTGATGAAATACCTAATAATATGTGAATTTCCGTTCCGTGTTGCTTTGGTCGGATCTCAAATATTCTCATTCGTTTCTCGTGCTACACGACACAGCGATAAATCGCAAAGTGTAAGACCACGTGGATCACAACGACGAACACGATCGCTTCCGGGTATGGGATCGCGGGCACGGCGCCCCGTCGTAATAAATCGTCCAACCGACGGAGCCTCCCTGGATTGTATGTGTTGTTAAACAATATTATTTTGGAGCCGTAGCCACAATAATAATAATAATATATTTCCCGGACAAGCTCGCTAATAAACGGAATTTGCACCGACCGCTAACCGATGTCGACGACGACAGACAAATATTCTATATTATGTTATGGTCGTCGCCGGTGAGATAAATCACCATTATAGGTTCGTATTGAATTATGTGTGACGGGTATATTATGTGTGTTGTAAATTATCTGAAACAATAAAGAAGATTATAAAATGACCAGAATAAGCCTATCGCCTCCTCCACCCCTTCTCACCGGGCATCCGGATCGAAATATAATATTATATTTTGGCGTATTTATATACATGCACAGTATAGCTGTATATGTCCGCTGACCGAGAAAATTGCGACCTGGAGCTCGTATCACGTGGAAAACCGAGAGGCTGACGCACTGCTGTAATATATCGTTTTTACGCTTTATATATTATGTAATATTGTCGTTGCTCACAATTGTATTATTATTATTATTATTATTATTATTATTATTATCGGCCAGACTCGGCGTTAAGTCGCGCCGTGACGAGACTTTACAATACTCTGCCGGTCGCGGGACGCGGGGCACGTAAGAAAGTAAGTCACTGTTGTTATTTTTTGAAATTAGTTGTAACCTTTCGCGAACGGATATTAGAAAACGGTGCAAAATATACTACGACTAACGGACGCGAGGAAGTGTGACGAGGAAATCGAACTTCGAGCGTCTAGTTTCACGATGTAATAATAAAATATAAAAGACAAGTGCGACCAAAATTAATGAAGAAAACCAACAACACAACAATAGAATTAAAAAATTTTTCAACTTTTAAATATGAATTATGACGTGCATCGAGTCATTTCGTCGTTAGAAAATAAGTATGCAGAGGAGTGGGGGGATACTTATTTTTAATTTTTCTCTTTATATGAATATTATGTGTTGTATATTTTATCTTCCGCATGATATAATTACAGTGGTGACCAAAAAATAAATAAATAAATAACTATTTATCGTAATTAAATACTTAAGACTCTCTATATTATATAAAATAATTTTAAATTACAGATATTAAAATTAAGAATGCAAAAAGGTGGTTCTTGGGTAGTGAAATCGTTTGGTTCTACCTCCCCTCCCAGGGAAATGGTGAGCAGAGCGACAGGATGCAGATAAAAAAAAAAAATAAAAAATAAAAACATTTTTTATAAATAAAACATTTTATGTTAATAGAATATTTGGTTGGAAATCTTGTTTTATCTATAAATCGTGTTCAACACTAATTTCCTGGGCGAGCAGAGACAACTTAGGGGTTTGACGCCGGCTCTAAAGCTATGTATTATACCTCCAGTATGTGTGCAGTTTACAATAGGTACATTTTATTCCATTTTTCATAAACTCTTCCTGCTCTCCCCAATCCCCATCATCAAAATAGTTTATCATTAAGCGATAACCCGACAATCTGTTCCCGAAAACTAACCTGCTATCTGTGACTAGTGGCAAAATCGAAATAACAAATAATAATAAACTATACCCGTTTCGAATTATTATAAATTTTAACTAAAATATTTTAACTGTAGTTTGTATCAAACTTTAAATTATCTAAAAAAATAAATATAATATAATAGTTTATAATTATGTTATAATAGTTCGGTTGAATACAATTAATATAATTTATATTTTATCAGTGCCGATATCTACATATTTAATATGTCCGAGGATATTGTTGTGGAGTTGTATTCTATTTTAACTGACAGTTTGCGTGTTTTAAAAATATTTTTAAGTCTTTTGAATATAATCATTATTGGTTGGTCGATTTTCAACAACAAAAAAAAACCAACCAACCATCTGCTATGTATGGACAATGCCCATTTCAAATGATCTCGTGCGTGTAGAAAGTTTAGAAGTTAATTAAATAAATTAACTTTTTTTAATGGATTCCGTGATTTTAGCGATTTCCGACGAGAAACAAAGCACAAAACAGCGCCACACACGTCCATCATCGCACTACCACAATCTCATTTTTAAACAAAGTTCACGTAATAATATTTGATTACGGCACGTCATTATTATTAGAAAAAATGTTCGGCATTATAGTAATGTTCAAAATTCAAAAAACGAAATATCATCGTAATATAAATTCGAAAATATACAATCATTGTTTTTCTCGGCAAACGTGGAATTAATTCCAATTGTGCATTATACCGTGTTTAAATCAGATTCCTGAAACAAAATATTGTTCATTTTGTTGTTTTCCCCACAATATGATGATACAATATCGATAATATTAAAACCATCATCACTATTTTTTTATTAAACACATTTTAAAATTTAAAACATTTTGTACCTAAACAAATACGGGTTATTTATTCGAATATGCGTACTTGAATTGAAATTTTACTCTTGAGATATTATAATATTGCAGTTAAATAAACCATGATACTTTGTTTATGAAAAGTAACAAAACAATAATAGTTGTACATAAATAATTATGAGTTTGACTTTTGGCCATATATATTGCACTACAATAAATTCAGAACGAAATTAGCCTCGTTACAACGGTGTAATAATTGCGCCTCTATATGAAACGAACAGTTTATTTTCACAAAATAAACAATCGATTTAAAATATTTGTAGAAGCATCTTTTTTATTCGGTTTGTTCCTTTCAGATTGTTCTCAATTTTGTTTGGTTTATGTTCTCAAGTGGAAAGTTGAAAGAGATTTTAAATGAGGTACACTGAAACTTTACAGCGGTTCAAGGTTTCAATGAATAGTTTCCGCAGAATTTACTTTTATAAATGAGCCAAGTTTGAAATTAAATTAAATTAATAAATGCAGTCGAAATTGGTACGCAATTCATTTTTTCGAATGCAAAACAAATTTACCAGGGAAATAAAGCAGCATGACTCCTCAGCCTTACGGAAACGTCCATAATTGCAATGCAATAGTACCTAATAACGATTAAAGGTTATTCTTTTCTACTACCTATGTGCATTT
Source organism: Myzus persicae (assembly GCF_001856785.1). NCBI lineage: Eukaryota > Metazoa > Arthropoda > Insecta > Hemiptera > Aphididae > Myzus > Myzus persicae. The sequence goes on from NW_019103864.1 coordinate 159,037, forward strand.
TGTAGTACAACTCTTAGATTCTTCGTATAACATAGATACCTATACTGCAGTAAAACTAAAATAGTTTTTCGCTGTTAACTGGTATGAATACTCTAAATACCATGAAATAATACAAAAAATAGACCTATACGCGTGGTCCATATCCGATCCAGTTCAAGCGATAACAATACGTAAAACTATTCCTGCTCCCGAGACAACACTATACTGGGGTAAAATGTAAACGTCTTGGCACCTCATCCAAACTGACCCGCCTTCGATCGAAACGCCCACCATCCTGCACCGAGCCCACGAAACAAAATTGATCGAATCGACGTATACAATGCCGTTTAAAATATCTAATCGCTATGAGTTTCTTACTAAGCCGCTCAGTTACGATTACAAAACTTAGAGAAAAAATAACAATAATTGTAAATAATATCATACATCGTGAAATTAATACTAGGTTGAACATTTTTTTTTACGCTTGATATAATATATAAAGATATGGTTTATTCATTGAATTCATTGGTTAAACAGTATATAATAGGTATCACATCATAGAAAAGTTATGAACTTTATATATCCACTAATTATTATGAATAGGCAATTATTATATGACATGGGGTCAATTATTAAAGCTGAGCTGTATTAAAAAAAAAAGTGCGTGTACCTATAGAAACTCTGTGATATGGTTGTTACAGCTGATTAGTTTCTAGATTAAAATATTTTTTATGTATACTAATTAATTAATATTAACCACTTTACAAAATTCTACTACTATTTTATTATTCAAATAAATATGATATTTCTGTTGTTATTATTATTGTATATTTGCCATATTGACAAAGGTATTTTATTAATATGAACTGACTTATTTATTATTTTACATTAAAATTGCTGTGATATTCTATGCCTGAAATGTCAACAAAAAAATCCACCAAATTCTATAATTTAATTATTTATTTGAAATACCGTGTAAACATGTAAAATACATTCACTTGATTACCTTAAACTACAATCGTTTTACTTAATATTTAATATTCACAGTGTCACCTTCTCCAATATTTATATTGTTTATTCTAATGTAACAAAGGCCCATTCATTCAGTAGAAAAGTAAGTTAAATTATTTTATTGAGTAAAATTATACACGGAATGCACTTCGGTCAGACCCCTCTAAAAGATGACATACAATTTGGACATTCCAATTTATGTTCATTTTTTTGGAATGTGATTCGAATGCATCGTAAAGCTATTATCTTTTGAGTCGTCGGTAAAAGGTAATAATATTATATATTATTAAAGGCTCGGTCTTGTGATTCCAGGACCTGTATGAAAAACATTGTCAATTTGTAAACATCGAATATACTAGAGTACACATACGTCAATTAGATCGATTTACTGGCATTAAACGGGTCACTGAATATTTGTACCGGCTGTAATTACTAAAAAGCAGACACCGTGGTGACTTTAAAGTCACGTGGTTTCGAACACAAACAATACGTGGGATTTTAAATTAAAATACGTTTTTACTCATAAATATCACCGGCAAGTACAACCACTATCGGTTTACTGGTAATTGTATGGCTACCGTTGATTGTTAATAATTATTCAACCAAATTATTTGCACCTTAATATACCGAAAACGCAAAACAATAATATTACCAGATATTTTTTTTCACCATCAGCTCCAACGATGTCGTTTGAACGTTGAGGTAATTTTAGATTCTGAGTGGAGCGATCAATGTATAGACTTTACAATAATATGTGTGTTTTTTTCTGTCTGTCATGACCTCTGGAGTAGTAGAAAAGCTGGATTTTCAACATTGAGGGTATTTAATCTAGTTGGTACTTTACAGGCGGGTCAAAAGTAAAATTCCAAATACTTTTCAAAATAACCAGTTTTCGACAAAATGTATTTTAACTTTTTTGTTGTAACTCATAAATTAATAACTTTAGGGACATAATGTTTTTACAGAATATTCATATGTATAAGCATTTACTAGACATGGAATGATTTTCAAAATACTTAAGATCTCTTCGTGTTATTTATAGTATTATGAATTATCGTTTTTTAAATTGATATTCATAGTATAACGTTTTAGTTTTTTATATCACTAGGTTCCTCATAATTTATTCATATTATACTAATTAAAATCCAAAAACCAATACTTTTTATAACCGTTTAGTCTAAATGTTTACAATATTATGTATTCGTAGCAATCGATTTTAGTTTTTTATTGTATTTCAAATGTATTAACAGTAGAAACTTGAAACATTCCACTGTTACTTAAATTATAATTTTCTATACCTACTCTAGAAAAGATTTACATTTTAAGTACTTGTAAGCTTTAAACAATTATGATTTTTTTTAGTTTTTCATTTTCAATTGTTATTAAAACTAATTATCCACAGTCAAAAAGCAAGACATTTTAATACGAAATTCTACATAAGTTTACTTTATTGTAATCCATAAATATTGATAAATATTAAATACACGTGCAAATTTTTATTTTTATAAGCTTTGAAGTTAAAATGTTAACAAAATTCGTCAAAATCGCGAATATTTTCAAACTATTTTGTAGTTAAAAATATATTAATATTCAATTTGTATAGATAAAGTTTTAAAAAGTAATAAAAGGTTCTTTATAAGTTGTTCTTATTCCATTAAAAATATTTAAAATACAAATACACAGTTTCATTTATTATAACAAGCATTTGAATCCAAATATTTATGAAATTGTTTAGGAATTTAAACAAAGAACAATGGTTTTTAGTTTTTTTGTATGTAGTTTGAAATATTAATCGTTAGGGGTTGAGACTTTTTGCCATTAGGTATATTAATATTTCAATATTTTCTAAACACAAAGAAATCTTCAAAGTATTATTTTGAATTCCCATTTCCAACTATTTAAACTAAGATCTTATTCACATATACTCATGTTTGTACTTCGTACTTTTGTTTGTCTATTTATTAAGGACATATTAAGTGATCATAGTTAATAATAATAATGTAATTTAAAATAATCGATTTTTTTAGCTGACGGACAGTCTTTACCCAGAACAGTTTTTTGTATATAATTGTATAATATCATTGAATTCAAATTTAACACATCTATTACTACAGTAATCCACTTGACACCTACTGTACCTATAGTAGAGTATGTTCAGTAGGTACCCACTTGTCATAAAATTTAAAAACAATATATTTTACAAAACTGTTTTGTAAATTTTATCATGCGTCTACAACGTGTATACATAAAATACACTAAAACGTGAAAATTTAAAGTCCCTAGGATTATTTAAAAGTTTTAAAATAATGTTAAAAGTTTGCTGTGTTGTGGAAATCCAACCCGGGCTTGGGTTTTCCTTATACGGTCGCGGTTTTTGGGTATAGTCCTTCGCGATTATCCAGAAAACTACTGGTGAATTCCAAAAATCACCTGTTTAAAGTACCATCTGCGTCGAATTACCGGTGCGGTATGGAGTGGGCTATACAAAACTTTCGGATGACACTTTCCACACGAAAAAGTGTTTACGGACGTAATAATAATAATAATAATAATAAAAAACACATCAACGTCCAATCGAACGGCGTACCGAGTCCAATACACAGAGATCATATACATCGTGTAGTATACATTCCAGCATAATACCCACTATAGCTAAATTATGTAGATGAATGAAAAAGGGACGAGAATATATTATTATTATATTGCGTTTTAAACCAATAAACCTAAACGGATCGTAAACATCTCTGCAGGCAGGAAGATTTTCAACGTATTATAGTTATATATTTAAGTGCTCGGCCCAAAGTATATCAAAAAATGGATGTTGTCGACATCGAGAGATCGTGTGTGAGAGAGAGAGAACGAATGAGTGAGAGCAATAGGGTCTGTCAAAAATGTTTTTTAAAAAATACCCAGACATTTCTTATTATTTTTTTTTTTTGCACAAGTTACGATCTGCCATCGTTTTATACATATACTTTGTCGTAGGATATTAATGCGGATATTTTTCGCATTTTATCGTAACTCTAAAATGATAATAATGTATTTAGAAACTATTTGTACCTATATATATATAAGAGTCGCATATACGTTTTAAAACTTTAAAACGCTATTAAATTGTTGTAGTTGCTAATACAGCCAAAAAAAATCCTTCTACGGAAAAAGTTTGTTTTTTTTTTCGTTTTTTTTTTACGATACGATTTACAACTATTTTTCTTTACGCGGACGCGATCCCAGACTTTTTCGTTTAAATCCTTAAAACGGTACATAAAATTGGGATCGTCCATTGACCGCGGATAATCGTCGTACTGCGACTTTCCAATTTTTATTGCTAATATTTCTATAAAGGTTTATGGTCTTAAAAATATATATGAATAATATGCGGTAATTCTAGGGTACGGAGGAGTGAGAAGTGCGTGCATAATATATAGCGATGTGTTTCAAAACGCATAATAACTGCGTATATTATATTCGACCGACGAAATTGTCACAAACCTCGCTTCGGGCGAACAGTACTCGACACTCCGCTGACAAATCGGCGGCAAACCCGGGTATGAAGTCTGCTGCAGCAGTAACCATTTATCATATGAACGCAAAACGTGCAACGATCGAATTTGGTGTCAACGTAGTGGCTTAGCACAGCGCACGATTAATCATTAATTTACAACAAATTTTAAATCAAACTGTTTTTTATGACGCAGCAACAAAAAACAAAAACAGTTTCTGATCATACCGCATTCTCCGCAATCACCTGAAATTGCGAGCACTCGTTGTAAACTGCGGGGTATAACGATTAACGAATAATAGAATAAAGCCATCGAGTGTAGGTAGTCCGTTGTACAGTTGTTGTAGGTCAAGAGTGTACTGCTACATAGTCAGTGAGTATGTCACTATTACAGTGACCATTACGGGTGTGTTAAATTTGAATTCGATGATAAAAAATTATTATTGTGTACGATGAAAAACGGTTCTCAACGAAAACGGTCTAACTTTTTTCACCAACAGTTATTATAATAATAATACTAAAATGTAACAAATGTTCGTATTTGTTTTTAGTTTTTCCCCATTGTTTTTAAAAGGACTGGAAATGTTTTACTTCTAAATCTAACTTCCTACCTCTGAGTTGAAATCCGACTATTTTTTTTTACTATTGTAAAATCAATACATTCATCGCTCCGCTCAGAATCTTTGACCAGTGACGAACTCTCTATTGACTATTGTTCTAATCTGTATTCGAAAGAAAAAAAAATTCTTTACATAATTAATTATTATTGATAATTATACAAAACAAAAATGGTGGATTAAATGTTTTACTTATTCTTGCCGGCTTACAAAATTTTAAAATGTTTGATCTTTTTTGTTAAATAATATATTATCCAAGCATCAACGACTCTAAATAGCTTAAAAATTGTCTTTCTCTGGCATATCGAAATTGAGAAATGTTTTGCTCTATTGAAGTCGTCGACTGATGATATTTTAAAATGTAGGTGTTATCTGAGATTTGTGCCATGGCTACGAGATATTTTGGCGATACTTTATGGGGCCTATCCAGAAATTATATAATCAACATCGTGCAAGTTGCAGACAATTATCGAATGTTTACAATGTCACAGGAATTTGAAAAACTAGTTGAAGTGTCATGTTCATAGGGTTTATATTGTAAAAAAAAAAAATAAAACTAAAAATACATTTTGAAGTTTCTCCTTGATATATTCAATGTTGAATATTAACTTATTAATGGCACCTACGCGTATAGGTAACTCAGAAGTCAGAACCCAAGAAAGTGTCAGACTTTCGACATGAACTGTATTTGTACGTAGAATAGAATATATCATTGTTATTAGACACGTGGTTATAAAAAATTGAACAAGTTGTATTATTAAGTTTGCGTAGGTACTATGATATCAATATAATATGTACTTACATTTTGTTGATTAAAAAATATATTACAATTTCGTTTCAATCAAAATGTCTGTCCCTAGTTTGTGAAATATTAACCTACTATATTAGTCTTACGTAACATGTATATTGTATACCTATACCATAAACTTGGAAATATTAGGTACTTGAAGTGTTCAGGAGATTTAATGATTCATAAACTAAAATATTTTATTAGATTTGTATAAAAAAATAAAAATCTTAGGTTAGGTTAGCGTGGCTCCATATTTCTCCAGTTTCCTCCTTCAACTGTTTTCGGTCAAATTATTTTTCATTTATGCCCAGGTAAACTATACCCAGAAAACCTAAAAATGATCAGTTCGAAATACTAGTACTGTAGTACTAGATTTTTCCGATCCCAACTCCTGAAATTGTGTGAATGAGAACATCGACACATCGTTGCTAAACCAAAATGTAGTTTACTCTGCAGATTTAAAAATGAGTGGAACATTTATACTTAACAAAATATCATGTTTATATATATATTATAGAGTACAGACATTAGAAATTATTGCAGTGCTGTCGAGTGTATAATGTATATAATATATTTCGTTTTCTTCGTCTCGCGTCAGCAGAAGTAATCGTTTGCGGATCTTCGAAAACGGACGAAATTAATATTCTCGTGGACGGCTCATCTGAAAAATAAAGAGAAAAAAACTTAAAACCTAATCGCCAAACACTTATCGACACCGACCCGACCAACCACATCTGGTAGTTATAGTGATCAATAGACTTAGAGGGCGGGTTTGTAGATAAACGCATATCAAAACGATTTAGGTGCATATTTTTTTTTTTTTAGTAATAGGTTGTTAAACGATTTCCAAAAAGTTCCTACATTGTGCAGTTTATTTAAAATTAGGATACATATTCGGTACTTAATATGATCTATCTATATATTATTTAGGAATCTTACTTTAAAGAGTTACTCGAGTGCAGAGCCACGGGAAAAAGTCGCCAATAGAAAATTCGAATAGAAGTTAGATAACGTATGTTTGACGTTTGTCTGTTAGTCAAAACTTAGCATCAAAAATCTAAAACCCTATCCATACCGACCAACCACATATTATATATTATGGTGGGTAAAACGTAACAGAGTGATTCACCAAGCGTCCAAGAGTAGTTTTTATCACCTCGGCTAGGACGGTTCAAGAAATCCCAAGAATTTGAAAATAATATGGTCTGAATGTGTATATATTATGTTTAAAAATTCCAAGAATCAGAATTTGAACTAATTCATTATTAGAGGAAAACTGATGATGAGAACTCTTGGTGAATCACTATGTATGCCTACACACGCATATACCTAGCTAGTAGATATCGACATAATTATACTTATAACCATTGCATTGTATCCGTAGATACTGGTTACGATTATCGTTTTAATTTAGGAACAGGAATTTTTCTCGGTCATTTTCAGACACCCGTACATGCCACCCCGTTGGTTTTGGCGAGCACGCTGAACAGTATCGACCCATGTCTATATGCCTTCTACATGTATGTATATATATATAAACTATACACTACACATGTGTGTGTGTGTATGTGTGTGTTGGAACCAGACAACGTTTTGCCGCGTCCAGACCAATGGCACGACTATAATAGGATCTCGAGCATTATACGCTCGTCAAAATGACGCGAAAAACACTGAAATCCATCCGTCGTATTATTACACTTATATATTTGTCGAGAGATCAAAAACTTTGTTTTGTGACGCAAAGAAGCGAAATAGAAAATTGTAATTGTAATTGTAATTCACGTACCGTTCGTTTCGTTACACGAATTTTCAGCATAAAATATAATATTTATAAAACAATATGTTGTAACGACATCATAATATTATTTAATATCGTAATATAAACATATAACTATTATATTCTACAACCTAATTTATAGTATTATTATGCTTTGTTTTCTATTGTGTGAAAACAAAATTGTATACCTAGTAATATATCTATATCCACTATCTCTCGCCGAGTTAATCGGGTTAATTTTCAATCTATTTTCTTTTTTCTATATTTTTTAAATACATCCCATAGGGCTGAAATGAAAAATCAGTGGCACATTAATAATTATGGTTTTGTTTTTTTTTTTTCTTAAATTTCTCAACAAATACATTTAAAATAAAAAAATGTTCTTATTTATGTACCTATAATATATACTTATACATTATTTTTCATAATTTAATGTCACGCAAAATAAAAATCAATTAACTGTTGGCAACCTTAAAAAAATGTGCAACCCTGACATAGGAAATATATGATTATGATCGTAATAATAATGATAACGATGGTATTTTGATTTTAGACAAATTTTTACCTGATTTATTCCGGGAAATAATTTCCATCACTGGCTACCACACAATAATATCAGAAAATATTAGGTATATTATTATTACGGTACATTTGTTCAGTCTATTTTGTCTGTTTTCAGTACTTTTGTATTAAATTCTATAAAATCTTAATGTAATTATAATGTTCAATTATTGTACATAGTTTATATGCAAATATTTTATGTTATAATTTGTAAACGAGAAACCCTCTGTCCGGCCTAAATAAACGATACACAAGACATTTCACCACTTCCTAGTTGTTGGATGGCGAATGTAAATTAACGGGAATTAGTTTAATATTGTATGCTACTTAGATGAATTAAGAATTAGTTGTCCGCATCGTTATTATATTAGAGAAATAATTCCCATCTGTGTACACATCAAATTTACGTTTTTAATAAATATTATTTTTAATGACACTATATGTATTCCAATAATAATAATATAACCTTCTACCTTTAATAATTTTCTAGATAATCATAATATCATTTAAAAATCAAATGATAACAATAATGGTTAACGTTATTTAATTTTTTCCAACTTTTAAAATCATTAAAAACAGCAAATTTACCGATAGTTACAAATTTAAAAGTAAGAAATTATTAATCATCTTATTTTATTCGCCTTTTATCTTCATGACGTACTTTATAATGTGTAATGATATAATACATTGTATCTTTGACCGTTTTGTTACAAGTCGAATATTTTTAACTCTAATAAGACCATTAAAATGTAATATGCTATAATTATGCATTGTTTTTTTGGTTAAGGTTTTTAGTTGTTTTTTGTACTTACCAGTTATGATCGTATTGATATACCTACAATGTAGGTAATTACTGAGTACTGAGACAGCCGATGAGGATTTAACTTTTTATACCACGGTAAGAAGAGTAAGGAGGATTAATTGATGAAGTGAAATTTGAAATAAATTTATAAGATTATTAAAAAATATATTATAGTACACATAAACCAAAATATAATCTTATACAGATTGTTATTACTGTTCACGAATGCACGAATTGGCATGAATAAACTCCGTAAACTATTTAAAAATGTAAGTTATGATTTTCCGGAGCCAATTTTGTTTTGAAAAATAATATATGTTTGGTCCTGGGAACGTTAGAATATTATTAGTATTATTAGTTATAAGTCCCGGGAGAGGTATAAACAACATGCACATTATACGGCGTTAGCCTAACGCTAACCTAACATAATGTAAGGTATATGTAGGTATATGATTTTAAATAATACTGTAATGTATACAGCATACAGCGTAACATTTTTATATTATTATTTTCAAGGAATAAATATTATGTATAGACGTATAGTTACCTAAAAGAAATTCCAATAGTTTGTTAAGAACACTTCCAATAGGTAATTTTATTTTACAAAATATACCTTCACACAAAATATACAACACTGTCTTCCTCAAAATGTTTTTCAATTTTCGATCCATTTGAATTTTCATTTTTACTGAATTAAAAAATAACATCTGTAACAACAAATTAAATGAACATATTGACCCACTTTTTTATCAACAAATATCGACCATAGTTTTTTGGCGTTCAAGTTCTACCGTAATTATTATACGCTTAGATAGACTATCAAAATCCGAAACGTAATTCATAAAAATCATAGAAATCGTTAGACACCAAACATCGTAGGTTAAATCTAGATGGTACGTATTATGTTATTACTGATTTCCATATCAATTGCAACTGCGGTATTTGTTATGAACTTAAAATTAAGTAAATTATATAATATCATATTATATATTTGTAAGAATTTTACGCTAAGTGTTTCTCAATAAAATTTAATAACCCGATAAATTAATCGTAATATTAGACTTAACAGTTAACCGTTATATAATTGTGTATCAACGATAAAATAGAATGGACCATTGACTTAACCGCAAGCTAACGACCAACTGTAAACTTTGAACGAAACTTATTATTTTAAGATAACCTATGATAATAAATGCATTCAAATCGATGATTTCCGATTGGCGTATTCGACTAACGAAAGACCTAGAGAGCGCATCTATGAGCACTATATACCTACAACGTTGCGTATCCATTGTTGTGTTATTGTCTAAAGTATATTGCTGGCGTAATTACCTACTATATTTTCACAAACCACCACAGATCATTTTTGTCTGTCGATTAATACTTCGTAGCAACAAATTAATATAACTATAAATGTCTTAAAAGTCTGCAAATCAATCTTTCTCAAATTTCAGAAGGTATGAAGGGATTCAAAACAAAAAAATACTCTTCTCCCCGTGAACAATATATCATGTAATCTTGTATTTACTTATCATTATTATTAAACAATGAACGGAATTCCAATCAAAAACTTTAAAACCAGAATTTTTCAAGCTTCTCAATAATCAACCATTTTGTTTCATATAGAAACAAAAGGCGGTAGTTGGTCTCGTGGATTTATTTTAATAATTAATTCTCTGAAAAAAGCACAATGAATTAAAAAAAAATCTTAAGTTTGAAATCCCTCAAATTATCATACGTTATAGTACAATGGTTTTATCCACCAAATACATAGCGAAATAATCAATTGTATTAAAATGTATATCCATTAACGCATTAATATTTTTTTAATATTTAAAAATAAACGATTACAAATATTATTTTGTATTAACTCGTATTATTATATTATTAGATTGACTTGAGAAAACCCGTAATTTTATTATTTGAACATGAGGTGTATTGGGCAAGACAAGATTAAGTTAGGTTAACAGTTAACACAGATTTCATAACTAAAAATCAACCACGTAGATAGATATAAATTAACTATTTTTTCAAATATATATATTTAAAAATAAATGATTTAATCGAGTCATTCCTGCAAAAGTATGTAGATATAAAAGCTATTCATAATTTATGGTATAATTTTATTTCAAGTTGTCTATTAGTATATATATATATATATATAAATATAATATGTAGTCAATAGTCATAGTTATATTAGCATAATATATAATGAGTTGAAAGTACATACTCCGTTTGCTGAGAAAATGTGGTGCACAAAACCAAAAAATGTCAACGCGTCGTATTCTGCCACGGCAACCTACCTCCTCATTTCTCACTCGCAGTCGTATGCACAAAGAAATCACATCCTCTCGGTGAACGGAGATACGCACCTTTATAATATTATACCATTGAATGCTCTTTTTGGTAACCAAAAATTAAGTAATTAGCAACGGTTTTTTTTTTATTAAGACAATATTGTAATTTAGTTTAAAGTTTGTATATAAATGACTATTCACCATCATGGCATATTTTGTTGTCAACCACGCGCGTCTTAATATTGTGTTATCATCGCCAGTGTCATTGATCGAGCGCGCGCGTTTGATTCGCAGAGATGAGGGCCAGGATTTGCGGACCGCCGGAGCTGTACATCAAAGAGGACAGCGAGGTGAGCATGCGGTGTGAGCTGAGTCAGGGCCCACACGACCTGGGTACCATATTCTGGTACTTGGGCAACGTTCCCGTGTACACGGACCAGGCAAGCCTGCAGTCAATCCGGCAGCCACGGGTCAGCGTTCACACCGAATGGGTGGACGGACTCAAGAGCACGCTACATATAGCCCGGGCCAAGCTTGCAGACTCCGGGAACTACACGTGCATGCCCACGTTTGGACAATCAGCTACCATCAACGTGCACGTGGTCAACGGTAAATGCTGCATGTGTATTGCATGTCCGTCATGTCTTCTCCCTCCCTCTCCAAAAAAAAAAAAAAAAACGATATCCGTGCCAACTTTTGTTGTAAGCGAGTTATTTATTTAACAAACGAATTTATCACTTGATAGTGCAGAGGCTGGGGGACAAGGTAAAATGGGTAGTATTTGAATATACCAGGGCAAACGCCGAATTCAAATTTTGAAAACTGTCTTATAAATACATATAAATTATGTTCGAGTATCGCATATGAAATATTATGTTCACGGATATCGTTTGTGGTGGGAGGAAGAGGAAATGTACTTTGTATGTTTTAATACCTATAGCTATAAATCCTATATATGTACATTGTAATTAGTGCGTATATTATAGAATGTAAGGATGTTATATTTTTGCGTATCTGCATTAGATGTCAGGAACATTTGCAAATGTACGATACACTATTCCTCCAAAAGTGTACCGTAACTGTCCTCCATCGTACGAGGAAACGACCACTCTCATATAATATTTTAAAAAGTAATTATAGTTGTGTATATTATTTTGTCCAAGGACGTCATCTGGGAAAAATGTCGTTCCTGGGAATGTTCTTTTCTAATGAACAAACAATGTCAGAATATTTCTTTTTTAAATTAATTTAAGTAAAACGGGAATACACAGTAAATTTCAGAAGTATCGCAGCTTACCATACTTCTAGAGAATGCCGGCTCTGATTTTTTTTAATCCACGCACCGATGTGCGTATTCTAGTTATTTCTCCTCTCAATTTAGATGAGCAACTTCCCTCCCCTTCATCCAGGCCCAGTTGATATATAGAACACGTCACACGTCGAATCGATTAAACCCCATACGTTGATACATGTATAATTTATGAGCATCGACAAGGTTATATCAGTTTTGTTCGACGTTCAGTGAGTTAGCAGAGGAAAAAAGTACTAACCAAAATAATGTACAATCATTTAAGTACTATCAGCAGTAGGTACTACGAATATTGTTCATGAAACTGGAGTAAACGCATGCCGAGGTAGGAGGCAAGATGTATAATATGTATAATATTATACAATTATAATGATCTAATTATTGTAGTAAATTATGTAACTATTGTCACTAAATAAAATTTTCAATGAGAATAATACGTCATATTATTATATAAAATATAAAATATATGGTTTAAATAGAGATACTTTGATCTGTTCCTTGACAATTACTATTAGCCATTAGGTATATAGTCAGACTATTCCGCTATAACTCACTCAAAAAATGCAATATTAATATAAAAACTATTAAGATACCACCAATGACTTTTTTAATTTATATAATCGATAAAAATTAAATTGAATTAAACCACCTATCGTCAAAAGTGTGTTCGTATGAAAAAATACAATAAAACTGCTTTATTTAATCTTTATTGAAAACCGTTATTTTTAAAGTTCTCCGTATAGAGAACTATTTAAAGATAACTATTTATGAAACCAAAAAAATCTGACGTTTCTAATTTTTAATCGACACTTTTCAAAACAATACATTTTTGCTGGCCTCACCGAATTAAACAATAAAAATAGTTCATTGAAAATCAAACATCCATACATTTGACTATTTGAGGTACAAAAATATACATATGTACATTCTTTGGGGGCAATTTATTTGGGTTAATTTATGAAAAGAGATACATCAACGTTTTTTCGAGTAATAACTAATAAATGATATTATTAATAATAATTGTATATTTGTGTGTCTGAATATATTTAAAAGTGACATCTCGATTGTGCATTTTCTCGGTTTCCAAACTGATGCAGTTCAAGACCAAAATTATAAAACAAAACAACGTGAGGTTTATTATTTACCACTAATACAAATTTAAAGTGCGTAACAACTCAAGAGTCTATAAAAGGATTAAAATACTGTGTTGAAAGTTTAAAACTATTAATTATTTTAAAAATAAATTTTTTGAAAAGAGTTTATTTAAGTGCTTTTAAATTGTGCTTAAAATAATTGCTATTTCGAAAGTCTTTCAGCAGACTTTAAAGTCGTATTATTAACACATCACAACGAAATATGCACACGATTAGCACAAATGGTATATTTTCAACATAGTTATATACTACTTTTACTTTAAATGTCAATCTTCTACAATATCATACGCGTGACTATATCATACATCATCCACACAAGGTAAAATTCTCGAAGACTTGAACACCGATTTTGTTTTCAATTTTAGTACATACCATATTTATCTAAAGAGTGCTAAAGCTCGTTCTATAAAAGCACGTGCATATACATGCTTACACACAATATTATCACAAATGAGTACAAGCCTACTAATAACGAAATAAATTATGCGGAAAGTTAACAAACATAATAATAATAATAAACATCAAACGGGCATAATAAATTAAAACGTACAGGGAGTAAAAATAATGTTCGGAAAAAATGTGTTCAAAAATTTGGTTGGCTGACTGAAAATTCTGATTCGATTAAACCTTAGGCCAGCTTATGCTTGTGTATTATATTATTATATTTTTTATCCTTAATATATTCACATATTATATAGATAAGTATAAACGTATTATAAATAGTGTTCGCCCAGGCCCCGAAGCCACAGCGACTACGCATATGTACATTTGTAATTATATTCGAGTCATTGCGACATTCATTAAGGATTTAAATAAACCCCTTATGGTTGTTTTGGTAATTTATTATAGCTCCACCGAGAGAAGATCGAACTTCAAAAATAAACATACGGCATAATATAAGTACTCATAATGATGTACGACGAAAGTCGAACTTCACTAGTGTTTAAATTATATATATACACCGTACCACCTACAGCGAGTACACATTCTAGTTTTTGCTTGGCGGAGTTGTCAACCAAACACGGATTGTAGATAACAAGCAGGGTAATATGTAAATATTTAAACTCCAAATAAATAAGTAGGTATTAAACACCGAGTGTGTCGTATATGTGAACCAATGAAGAGATGCCGAAAATCAAGCTCATACGTTAATAACCAATATAATATACATGCACGTCTGTCGTGTTTGGTCATTCTGCAACATAAAGTCACACTAAAAGGACTGTTAGTTTTCTGTTACATTCAACTCATCCGTATATTAAATAATAAAATGGCATATTCTAAAAACTTTTTTACAAAACAACATAATAATTATTTTTTGTGGAATTACTACATTCATTTCAGAGAGCAGCGAATCTCTATTGATTTTACAATGATGCGTTTTTTTATTTTGCGCGACTAAAGACACTTAAAACAGAAAAAATAATTCTTCAATTTTCAACTTCAATATCTTTTCAACATTTGCACTATTTTTTCACAAGCGTTTAAAATTCATATTTTGACAAAATACGTCAAAATTGATAACAATTGTAATTGTATAGCTTTGAAAAGTTCCTTATCAGTACCTCTAACTAAAAACCAAAAATATAATAATATAAAACACATTTTTCCTTATAGACATTTGACGAAATTGGATATTTGAACACAGAATCGCGATTTCAGTTATTATAATCCAACATTATTCTTGGGGCTTTTAGATATAATATTTAGATTAATTTTAGTTGTTGTTCCAAAAACACGGCTTCTGAAAATTTCAAAATTTCTTACAACTTGTTGGTTATTTTTGAAAATGTTCTCAAAGACTGATAGATTTAAAAAATAACTTTGTGTACGCTGTAATAACATTTGGACCGGATTAAGCGATTACAAATATTTCATACAACAAGTTTTACCTTTATAAAAATAATATCATACAAAAAAATACAATTCTTTTTAAAACTAACTATTGTTCCAATTAAAATCTCATAAAAATATATCCTATCTTAAAAATATAAAACACTTTTGATCAAAAAATATAAATATGTCATGTCACTATTTCAATTGGGGGGGGGGGGAGATAAACCACAAGAGAAGCAAACAAATACCCGTTTATAGAATAGGGATATCTACAACCTTTCCCTACTGGGCCCACCATTGAGTTTAGTTCAGAAAAATCGTTTGTGATTTGTAACATTATATTAATTAAAACTACATTTATGAACCCAATTCTGTTTATTTGAAGTGGCATTTTCTAACTTCTTGTAAAACAATATTTGAGTAAAATTTGTTGAAAAGTAATTTAATATCTTTATTTTTAATATATATACAAATTTAAACAGTTCTCGTAAAAAATAAATAAATAACTGAATAAAAATCCAATTTAAAAAACTTTAAACGTCAAAATAATAAATGAGATGGCTTTAGTCGCTATATTTAATTTTATTTCGCTTAAAAAAATTATATCATTTAAAAGAATATATGAACAATTTATTTATTTTAATACGTTTGTACAAAATATACAATATAACAATAGTTTAAAATAGAATAATTTTAATAAATATATATTAGTCATAATATAATACATACAACCCTAACTTACTACATTTTTTAACATGTACTTGAATAATTGAACAATGTACCTAATAGTTCATTTTTCTGAAATATATTGAAATAAAACCAATAAGTACCTAAACCTAACCTAACCAACCTCAGCAATAACATATTTTTAATTTTTTAATTAATTCATTGATATTTCTTTAAACAATATAGTATTATAACATATCATTAAATAAATTGGTATTTTATATTAAACTTGTCCTAAACAAAATTTGTTGGGTACTATTTGATTATAATATTAAAATAGGTATAATATCATTATTAAAATGTAATAATACATTCGTTTATGTACAATAACGTAGTGAATAATCGTTCATTGATCAAAGATAAAAACTTTCACATTAATTTACAGCACTTGTGTACAACTCCGATTCGTTTTAATGTTGTTTTAAGAGCTTTATAAATCCAGAGTCATGTGTTATATACGGTTATATATAATACACAGGAGTGCATGTATAGTGTTCTCTGAGGTGTCATATAATCCGATTATCTTGGCAATTCTCAAAACTGCGGTGACGGAGAGAAAACTCACAAAAATGTAGTTTTAAGCAAAGTAGGTTGTTGAAAAATAAAAAGTCGATCGCTCGAAAATTTTCAAAATAAATAAATACACATCACTGTCTATAGTGTATAATACTCGACGATTATGCTTATGCTTTTACGAAAAGTTTTTCGGTATATCCGTTTTTCTCTTATATTATACAGAATTTACTTTTAGCGCATCAACGCTAAGCCATTATGGTGAAAACATCGAAAACCAAGTAACTGTAGTAGAAGTGAAAATCATATATTATAATATATCAAGTTAAGAAGATAAAAAATGTATGAAGATAGGTACGTATAGTGAACGAAATGTAAATTAATTTTGATACTTATTTCATATTTTAATCTAAAATATCATCATCGCATTCTGCAAAATTCTGTGCATCTGGCTCGCATAGACTCGGTAGGTGCATGCCATCCAATGATTACACAATTTTTTTTCAATTTACATTTTAAATTATTCAAAATAACTAATAAGTATATATGAATATTTAAAAAAATAAATTAAAAAGACTAGAACGTCTTTCGTAGGTAATAAATTCTACGTTTTCTATTGACTTGAATCAAACACGATTTAGGTTCTGCGGACCAAAGCGAAGATAACGTATATATTAAATTAGTTGGTTTGGACATTTTAATCCAGTCGTCACGTTTTTAGGGAGGTAGTTTTTTTACTGTCTCGCCTGAAACATTTTCCAGAACTTATTTCTGTCTCTCGTTACGTCTGCTTTCCACGATACTAAAACTTATACATACCATAACCAGTTTTTTGGACACATTAGATAATAATTGTAACAATGAAAAGCTCGATATTTAAACATTTTTACGACCTATCAAACAATAGAAATAATACAATAGAAGTAATATAAATACTAGTGATAATTCGTTAATCAATCACGCAGATGTTGATAAAAATTACAGTGTCAATTTTCTGAGACCGAGAGAGGATGAGAGACTGAGAGGATGAGACTTACGTAATATAAAATATACGTTATACATTAATACGTAAAGATTAGGTATTTATATTACAGGACACTCAAAAAAAGATCAAGTGGTGAGTTTTTGACGGTTACTTTTCAGTTAGAACTCGTGCAAAAGTGTCTGCAGTAAAGTCAGTTGTATTGCGCTATTTGCCTATTTTACTTAAATTTGATAGACCTTTATTATACACTACGCATTAATAATTGCAGATGTAATCGAAATCGCCCACGTCTATTCCTTTTAAACGGTAATATATCTAATAATAATACTAGTGTACGTCTTACCTCGAACCGACACTTGCGGCAAGCATAATCCTTTCAAAAACGAACGAAATGGTCGTTAGGTATGTCGGTCGGTAGTGATGAAGATCACGTCATATTACATTCATAATAGTATATTTGCACAATACTCGTTTCGGCGGAATTTTGTGGAGCTGCACACCGTTAAACGGCAACAAACGGACGCAAATGAAACGTCAGTTTTCCGAATAATGGCTGAAAACTGAAAATATCGTGGTTATCCGATACTACTTAGGTATACACATAATTTGCTACTTACCATGGTCGAAAAATAAATTCTAACCAGACTTAAGACTATCGCAGTTGTAGTGAATAGTAATCGCGATTGTGTAACCGCTAAATAAGGGACATTCACAACTCGTTCGTGGAAAATAGTGTTGCCAACATTTTGTTATCTGCATATTGAACACCAGGAACGTAGCCCGGTGAAAGGGTTCACTCAAGTCGTGAAATTCCTGAATTGGTCAAATTGTCATTGGTGCCAACATAACTATTTATCATATACAGAGTGATTCACTATGCATGTTCGCCCCTATTTTTCATTTAATAATGCATTTATTCAAATTTTGATTTTTAAGATTTTAAATACTTAATTAAAAACCATCTTGTCAAGTTCTTGATATTAATATATTAATTGTTCTACTTATACTTAACTTCTGTTTTTTAAATTACAGTCCCCTTTTCTACCATAAATTTAGCGGATAATTTTTCTGAACATTTTAAGGTATCATAATCAAATTTCGAAAGAGTAATTTAACTTTGTATGCTAATGATTAGGGCTGTGAATTCATAGGAAAGTGCATTTTTTTTTTGGTGAATGTAAGACATAGCTTTGTGAGTACATAATTTGAATTACGTAATAACGAATCCATCTATGAAACTTTTATTTTGCATATTTTTGCATTTTTTGACGTTTTTAATTTTTTAGGTCATTTTTTTCGCATTTTTAGGTCATATTTTGCTTTTTTAGTTCATTTTCTAATATTTTTAGTCAAATTCCGTCAATTGACTTGTTTGAAAACATTTTTATTTTATTTTACGCGGGCTGTACCTATATATTATGCCAAATGTATATTTTATTAAATAATATTTTATACAAGTCACACGCTATATACGGATTAGGTAAAGATAACGATTCGACAAAATAAGGCAATTGCTAGACAACTAGATAACTTAGATAAGTTATTGTGGCATATCGTCAAATCAAATTCAATCAACATTTTTATTATTATTTTTTTTTTTTTTTAAATACTTTTTAAACACTTTATTGTACTAATGTTTAATATAAAGTATCCAATATTAATATAAATATAATTTTTGGCATTTTATATTCCTTTTTTTTGCATTTTGAGTGCATATTTTGCATTTTAAGTGCATATTTTATTGCATATTTTTGACATTTTTAATACATTTTTAAAGGTTTTTTAGTGCATTAAATTCACAGCCCTACTAATGATAATAGATCCATAATAATGGGTTTGGAAGATATGGTGCCTATAGCAGTTTGACAATTTTAGTCATTTTCATTTTTTATTGATATATTAATCTACCTATTGATATTTATAGTTTATAAGAATGTTCCAATTATGATAAATGCTAGATCCGATAATACATATATTTTATATTTTTGTAAAACCATTTTTAATGACTAACAGTAGTATTAACATTTTAATAACTGAAATATTACTCGTTGGAATTTTGAATTATGTACATCAAAATGTTCATCAAAATTATCCACTTAATAATTTACAGTAAAATAAGTGAACATTTTATTTTAAAAACAGAAGTTGTATCGCCACAGGATACTTCTATTAAGTAGTATAATAAATCTCGAGAATTTTAAAATATGGTCTTAAAGTATATTATTTAAAAGTTCGAAAAATCATAACTTTAATTAATTATATTAAATAAAAATTGAGTGTGTGCATGCTTATGGTGAATTACCCAGTATATGAAACGAACTAAATTATATTTTCTACTAATAGAATGTTTAAAAAATATGTCTGCTTTTCACCAGTGTTGATGTGTTGCAGCTGTGCTATTGTAGGTGTTATTAAAATAAAGAAAAGTGTATCGATAATACATTTATACGCTTAAAAATAATACCGGTTTAGTATTTTCTTCGCCATTTTGGTCTTCCAAGACCTCATTATCATTGTATTTGCATAATCTATTATTGGCAAAGAATCAAGTCAGAATCGTCCCGTGATACGCTCAGCCGTGGATTTGATATTATCTGGAAAAATAAACAAAACGTGTAAATAAAAACGAAACTACGTGCTTTTACGGGAGGAAAAAAATTTGTATTTATTTTTGCATTTCGTTTCGGTTGCCGGGAAAGCAAACCCGAGGCAGTCGTATTTGGTTTAATGGTGGTGTATATATTATGTGTGTGTATATATTTTTTCGGTAAACACATTTGCAGTTGTCGATGTATAGGTACTTCAATGTCTTACTGCAATGTAAATCATAATGTGAAAAGTAATGTATTGAAAATCGCATATACGTTTTAATAACACGTGCAGATAGGTTACATTTTATTATTATTATATATTGCATATTAGATGATTAAACTGGCATTGTACCAAAATTATAATATTTGATAATGTTGTCCTGTTCAATACACGTCACTACCGAGTTTAAAATTTGTTCATAAACGGACATAATGGAGTATTTGATTTGATACTGTTTTTAACTCGTCCATATTATTATCATTATTATTATTATTATATATTCGTATAAGCAATGATTCACGGCTTTCGACTGTGACGTGGCGACAGTTTTAACTCACGCCCACTCAAAAATTAAATACTCGGGAGCACCATCGGTAGTGACCTATTTATGAAATAATAAAAAAATAATCTACCCAGCTTTTTAAATCTGCCCTCCCGTCGTCATCCGGATTTACACCGAACTTCCCCCTGCTTCCGAGACGTAAACGTAATGTGTGAAAAAATGTAATGTGCAGTGGGAGTTTCAGAGTAGTATGCTACTAGATATTAATTATCCTCTGCAAGGAAAATTGAGGCATCATAGATATAATATGTTTTTGGATATAATGCAGTAGCATGCTACTACATCTTATTAGGAATTTAATTTAGTCACATTTTTTTGTTTTCCGTTAGCGAAATTGGTTAGAAAAATAGGTACCATCCAACCCAAAAACATATCAACGTTAAAAAAAATACCAACAATAAACATAATATGAATAAATACAATTCCATCTTAAATCGACTATGGAAATAATGAAGCTAACCTAGAATAATAAACGTGCCTGCGTAGAGCAGAGCACCTCCCTCCCTCCCTGCATTATTTTACAGAATTCTACAATAATATGCATAATAATGTTATAATTCTGTATCGCTTTTTGTGTATACAAACTATACTGTGAACGAATGACGATCCTCATTCGGCCAATGGTGTATGCCTTTTCTTGTGGGTAAGACGATATTATTTATTATATTTCACAAATAAGGTGTGCATAACAAGATGGAGCACTGAGATAAAAAGTTCTAGAAAGTTGTGGCTGAACTGTGTGCAAAACGAATTTCGGTAACAGCTATTAAACGAATAGTGCACATGACGCATGCGTACAATAGGCTAAAAACATTGATGATATCAAAAACACAAGTTTTATTACGAGTGGGCATATAACACACAGTGTGTTTTTATTTCGTATCTTCCGCAGTTCGTCGACACCCGACCATTTCGTTGACTAATAGGTTAAATCAATGTACACAAAGGACGAGGAAGACCGAAGAAGACATTCATATGAGAGATGATTGGAATGGCTGGATGAAAAGGGTATTTACATATGAAGACTCTAGCATTCAAGAGAGAAGAATGGAAGTCTATTTTTCGCTATGACAAGGCTTAGTCTCTAGAAAAGAATGTAACGAGACAAAATACCATTTTGTTATCGGTCGCGCGCTCTAGAGGAACAAACATGCGCAATAAGGCCATGTACCTGTATCGGCCCCACCGACAGTAACAACCGTTTCCATAGAGTGCGTGCTGGAGCTCGCACTCTACGGTCACCGCACAAAGTGCAAGTTTATAACAAAAGTCCAACTTAATGTATCATCTTTATTCAGTCAGTCACGTTAATACTTAGTCAGCTTTCGAACGCAGGCAGCCGCCCGGAATCTAGAGATGATATAAGTAAACAAATATCAGTTTTATACACGGACATGAAACCTCATCCTACATCGGTCACCCTTACAGCAACACGCAGATATACGAGCCAGTATTAACCCAGAAGGCAAGAAGTTTTTTCTCGTACAATACCGCTCTTACGAATCGTCATTTGTAAAGTGTTATTCCGTCCGTTATACCCTCCTCTTATCCAGTGTGCATAGTAATACGTTTAGGCGTATTGACAAGCTGTGCACACCTGGGTAATAGGAGTGGTCCGCTGTCGTCCGCCGGAGTAGAGTTGTGGTGCCTAGTAATACGTCTTGGCGTATTGACAAGCTAGGTACCACACTCATCGAAGTTGGCGGTCCCCGTTGCCGCCGTCCGTCGACCGCCGCCTCACGAAGTCCGCTCTGCCGTCACTCACGCCGTCCGTCGACCGCCGCCACACGAAGTCCGCGCTGCAGTCATCCACGCCGCCCGTTGAAAACGCCGATTTTACCGTCGAGTCATTGAAGAAGAACCCGGATCGAGTCAAATTGTACGAGGAAGAGCCAAGGCTGCCGCCCGACATTACCACCCAGGAGTTCAGTATAGTCTTTCAATCTACTCAGTAATCCAATACCGGCAATACCGTGAGTCATATAGATTCGATAAATGTCTGTAGCTCAAAGAGCACTTGTCAATAATTAAAGAAAGATATTGTAAAAACATTATTCAAACAAAAATATCTGTAGCTCGAAGAGCGTATGAGAATAATAAAAGAAAATATTGTAAACTTTATGTCACGTGAGAATAAATACACACAATTATTTATGAATCAAACTTAAAGTGAATTGAATTCTTACAAGAAGAAAAACTGTAATGGTCGAGCAAATTGAGAAAAATACGAATGTCACGTTAGGTGTCTAAAAATCATAACCACCCAACACAAATGTTAAATTACAAGACAATTTGATAATCTTCGGATTTCTAACAAATTTTATCTTAGGTTTAAAACGCTTAAAAAAAAGTTGTGCGTGTATTTTTTTTGATATTTCTATATTGCTCCAAACCGATATTTTTATTTTTTTAATAATGACAAAATGACACCTACTATCTTACTTAAAAACAAATTTTTCAACATTATTATACATCATTTTTCTTATTAAATATGTATGAGCAATATGGTATTAAAAATTATAGAAGAATCTTAAATATTATAAAAAAACTCGGGTAACTGGAAGTCAGCAAATTGGACATGGACCGAATCGTTATAGAAGACGACGCAAGCCGATATTTAAGGGAGCGTTATTAAATCAGATTTGTACAATGGAACCGTAGTCCCCCCTCTCATTTCTCACACCACGGTGCAAATAGAAATTAGAATTTGCCTAAAAAAAAGAGTGTTCGGTCGACAACTCCTCAGGTTTATTATTATATATTTACGAGCCGCGATTTCCATCCACCAAGAGTGTAGTGGGAGCGAGGGGGGAGGCGATTTTGACGTAAAAGTTTTGGAGTGCTAACAATACACTTCAACCAACCGAAAAACACGTTCACAGGCGAACCGAGAGAAAAATCCACACTCTCGCTGATGCGTCTAAAAAGAAATACTCGGTATACAAGTATATTATATGCACCATATTTGTATCTCGTCGTGACTTTCAGTCTGCATAATGCATCACACGAATAGGGGGCAAAAAAAGTTTGTGAGAAACCGTTGTCGTAGTAAAAAGTCTTGAAAACCCGTCGTGAATACGTTCGACCGTTTCCGACGAGAATAATGTCATATTCATTTTTATCACGGATAATAAATATCGCGGACTAGTTATGTTCGACGTGTGTGTTTGTCCTCATCGTCTCCGTGATCACATTTATACTGAGTTACATTTTTGCAGACATTTTTCGGAATCGTAATCATATTATAATCAGAGAGCCACGATTCGAGTGGCGTTTTATGGCTTACCTAAGCTCAAAATAAAAACAATAAAAACTCGGTTACTGGGCAATAATTCTAAAACAGCCATATTTAATACCTACCTGTATAGTTGATATATTTATTTATATTATTATTACAATACGTGCTGGAATGGGGGTAGAAGGTGGACATTTAGATGGATATGGATTATTCACAAAGACAGATAGCAGTTTACATTCATACAAATATTAACCGAGATATGGAATGGTTAGTTGCAGTTAAGGGATATGTCTCCTCGTTAGCACTATGCATCATTCTTTTGATAGGCTATTTGCGTGAGTAATATTGCCAATTGGTGGTAGATTTAAGCACATGAAAATGATATAAAGACCGTGAGTACTAAATTGAAGGAATCTTATGGAATTTTCGGGCGGGAGTGAGATGGGTGTGCTTATCGCCTCCAGTTTTTCATCAAAATTGCACCCCTCGCCTTCGCGTACGTCGTGTTTTTAAGTTCGCGGTCTGGAAATGGTTTATTGTTAGCAGAGGGTGAGGTGCAGGACACCCTATATGCAGTACCCCAAGCTGAAGGTCGTTTTCTCCGGGTGCTGCAGGGATGCCAGAAACGCCCGATAGGAATCGGCTGATACACCTGCCGGCGACCGCACTGGAGTACATATTGTATATATTTATATATGTACGCACAACAATATAGTACGCTGTATTGCGGTGCGATATTAATGTTCGCCAGTTTTTCTACGTCAAATTTACCAGTCCCCGGTGCGTTCTGTCACCGGCCGAAAACCCTTTAAATGTGGCGCATTAAACAAACTCGAAAATCCACGAGACTCGTGTATAATATATATATATATAGGGTTAAGTGGGCTGTATAGAGGCGTACCTCACCCGCACCGAGGTTTCCTCTTATTTTCACATTTCTCGGGACGCCGTGTCGTCGTGGCCGTCGCATATCGTTCGACCGTAAAAACGATCGATGGTCACTTTCGCTTTTGTCGTCAACTCATACGAATACATATATATATATATGATGGGGTGCGTGTAAAACGAGCTGATTCCGAAATGTACGGCTATTTGGAGGAGGAAATTGCGCGGCAATCCGTCTGGCACACACAACGCGTATGCGTCTAAATGTATAGGTATAATATAACGTAGTGGCAATATAGTATAATGTGTACCTACCAGTCTATATACACAGGTACAATATCGTCGTACTTATTGTATTTTTATGCGTTGTGCAATACTTTAAACGGCTTTTCCAATAATTCCGTCCAAAAAGGTATCGAAGCTTTCCTCATAACCTGAACTATCAAAGATACATAATAGGATCATGGATTTCCCACACAACGACTGAACAGTGTGCATTTTTGCAACGTATTTATATCGTTATTGCGCCGTTGTGAGGGTTCAGTATTCGATACTAGATCGTAGGTGCGTGTGAGCCTCGAGAGGACGTGGCCATGTAATATTATTGTAATCCTACAAATAAAGAAAAATATTATTTCGGTACACTAAAAATAGTTCGCTATAGATAGTATTATACTACAGGACGCGGTAGAGTCAACTGGCGGGATTTCCTACTAATTTTAATAAAACTGTTTTTCTCCAAGTTGTACTGTTAGTTATTTACGGCCCTCAAAACTCGTTAGTTGGCTCTGCCACGCGCCCACACCCTGTATTACAGTATTCGTGAATACATTATTTTATATAAGTACTCTTGGGAATTACGAGGCGATCGTCGACGAGCTATATTATTACACTACCTATACCGTTATATAATAGAGTATTAAATTAATTTCGTCGTTAGTGTATAAATGTACCTGTATTAATACACGGAGTGACACGATAATCAACGAATTTTAAAGCGTTATGCGGAAATGGGACGCGACCTCCTCTCCCACTACCCCAATTTATTATTGTACGGATTTTAATGTGGGCAAATTTTTTTCCCCAACCCGCGTCGAGTTCGTCATCCATAAATGCACGTATAAGAGTAAATTACATAATACCTAGGTATATATAAATGTATTGAGAAAAAAAACACGCAGGCACTCAAGTCATTAGACATTTCACATTACCGGTGGCTATGAGAAATAAATTACGACTTCGTTTTCAAACGAGCCTTGACGACGGTCGATATTTAATTTTCTCGGTGAAAAGTCCCCAGTGGAAAAGTAGGCGGGTATACACATCTAATCAACTTAATCGCATTGGAATTTTAAAAAAAAAATCACAGTATTTAGATGATAAGAATTGAACAATGTAATACTCACAATCGGTTTAATTCGACGTTCTGATTGAATAAACCAACATTATATTTTAAAATATTTTTGATGAAATTCGAAAGTCTGAAGTGAACATAGAATTATTTAGGAAATTAAGTAAATATAATAACGTAACTCGAGTATCAAACAGAGTATTAAGCCACGCACTTGAGGATTATCTATACTGACCACATCACTCTTCTTATCAAATCACCGTGCACTGAGACATTTAAGAACATTTTAAATTTCAACATTTTATGAATATTTTTTTGATCCAGAATTATGGAATAAAATGGATAATAAAGCTTCATATTTTCAAGTTCAATGTTAGTGCTGCAATGTCATCTAAAATAAAAATAAATGTATAAAAAATATTCAAATATTAGAATTTGGTTAAAATAAAGATGCTTCAAACGATGACAAAAATATTTTTTAAAAATCGTTGAATAAACTTGAAAAAGTAATTTTAATGAACTTTCGGGATTTATCATTGAATATATTACTGTGTATTTATATAAATAAAATGGTCTTTAAATACTCAATTTAATTACAGTCTTTTATTTTCTTTCTAATTAAATTCGTCCTTTTTGAAAATCTAAACAGTAAACAAAAACTTTGTTTCCACGAATATCGAAAAAGCGTTGTTTCTGTTATTACTCAAATATGCTTAAAAAAATATATTATATTATATTTACGCTTTCTCGTTTATTATATTAATGTTAATATACAAGTAAATTAACTACACATTTAACAGTGATATAGGTTTGTGGTTTATATGCTAATCATGCAGTAACCTTATTGTAGGTGTATTACAAAAATCAGAAACAGGAAACGCCATTGAAATACGTATATTATAATATACATCGGAGGAAATATACCATCATAATATGGGTAAACGGATTAAAAAAAATCACTGTAACTAATGAACCGAACAATTGTTATCGTTTCATTGACTTTTTCGGGACTAGAAAATGGGGGAAAACGTTTTGTGTCCTTTTTTTAAATAATCGACGATAAAGATTGTTACTGTCGAGACGAAAAAACAAGAGTCTAACATAAATTGTTTGGGGAAAAAATAGCATTCCAAATAAACATGTTGTTATTTTGTCCGTCGTCGTTTACGAAAAAATAAAAAAAAAAACGTTTCCTTTTTTCCGTTACACTAGAAATAGCCGCACTGGAGACCATTCGATAAAGCCCAAAACACTTAAAGTAAACACTACACGACTAACAAGTATAAAAATATATAAAAACAAAAAAGTACCGTTTTTCTACAAACACAAACAGTTTGTACATAAAAATAAAATAAAAATAACATCGCCAATTTCTGCCTACTATATTGTAACAAATAACGGCCTTTTCAGAAACTGACGTTTTACAAAGCGTATTATTATTCTTGTTTTTGTTTTATTGGTTTAGTGCCTCAGTGGTTATTATTTCGTTTCTCTGCAGTAAGTAAAGGATGTCGTTATAATTAATTTCACTATAGAGTCAATAATTGAACACTGTGTTTACTGATATCCTCGTGGTTTCGTCGTATATTTCGAAATGTTAGTCGTAAACTTTAAAACGGTCCAATAAACGCGTTAGAGCTTATAATATATTGTATGGTATTAAATATTATACTATAGGTACTCATAGGACTGGGCAATAATCAGTTACGTATGGTATCAAAGTTGTATTTTGCAACTTATATAATATAACTTGCAATCACTTTTGTAGTTTTCAAGTGACAGGTTATTACAATTGCCTAGTAATTTTAAATACACAATACACGTCATAATATTGTATAGTTATTATGAATTTACATTTAAATATGTAATAATTTCTTACTAAATACTAATAAATAATAATTGAATGATTTCAATATCGTTTGTGTCATCATTTTTCAATAAAAAAAAATAATACTGCGTACAACGAGCAAATTTTAAATTTTAACAAGTTAATTATTTACATAAAAATTGGTTATATTTTAGAAAAAAAATCCGACATAATATAGATATTTGTAATTTGCTCAAGGATTTAAAGCTTAAATACATACATGGTAAAAATTACATTTTGCAATATTTTGTAACCAATGTTTTTATACATTTCTGTGTTAAGTTTAGTTGTATTAACCTACTATCTATAAAAACATTTAGTAACATCGTAATTTTCTTGAAGAGTTAAACATAAATCATTGATTAACTTGTAACTTTAAAAGACGTAGCAAAGTTACTCCGACTGTTATTCATAACCGCTTGGAAACTGTCGAAGTGTATTATCTTGCAACTATAAATACACAATATTGCAGTGTAACTTGTAACCAGTTACAACTAATCGATTGCTCATCTTCCCCGAATACATAATTACAAGAATATTGTATCAATCCTAGACGTTAAGGCATTTTAGGTTAGGAAAGGTCCGCTTCTATACGAACCTTCTATAGCAGTAAATGCAACCACTTATATTACAAAGATCCTGAACACTCGCATATGCACACATAGAAATATTGGAGTTGAATTCAGTTTCAATCAATTGTTAAGTAACTAAATGTTAAATTAACTGTAATTTGTATAATAAATAACAACATTGAAGTGTTGTATTGAATGTCGAGTCCTACACTACGTTTAGTTAGAACACTCATTACGTATATTCATTGTTAACCATATTCTATATTTGAATTAAAGAAAAAAAATGTATTCAAAGTATATGAACGGTTAAATTAAGTTTTTTTGATGTAACTTTAAAATCATATCCATTAATAACTTAACAATTCCATATTTAGTTAATCATGATTCAAATAACCGCAGTTGGCGTGACCTGAGAATATTTTATACTTCAATATAATGTACTTCAGTGCCGTGGACAGGTGCAGAACTTGGAGCACATTTTCCCTACAACAATAAATATTAAAATAATACATTATATTGAATCGATCGGTTGATTGAATCAAAACGACGTAATATACCTGGCTCGTGTGTGATGTGTTTATTTTACAGTAACCAACCCCTTCACTTCACGCCCACACAAAAAAATATACAATTATAACAATATTATAATAAATTGCAGTATACTGTGTGGGATATTTTTTTTTATTATTTCCGTTCTCTGTCAACAGGCGAACACCCTGCAGCAATGCAGCACGGCAACCGGAGTGCGGTCAGCGGCCAGATGACCGTCCACGTGCTAGCCCTGTTCAGCCTGGTCATAATGCTGTCCAATCCGGTGCTGTTCGGACACTGAGGAAAGCAAACCGAGGATGGCGAGGATGCGATGGCGGCGCCGCCGTCTCGTCCTGACCTCTCCTTCGACCCCCAAGCATCCACATACCCCCGCCCTCGCCGCCCTCCAGGCACGGTACGCCGCGAAATCTTATTTTTATTCGTCAGCCCCGGGACGAGTAGGAAGACGACCGGCCAAACAGACGCGGACGGTGTTTCTCTTCTCTTATACATATTATACTACATACATAATATAATGCATAATATTATATATATTATATAACACTATAAAATATATAAACATTTCACGCGTACATATATAATACTATATTATATCCGTCGTATATTATGGTGTTTTTGGAAAAAAAAAAAAATTTTGAACTGTAAAATTGTAAAATAAACGATCGGCCGAAAACGTGTCGCACGTCTGTCCAACGATTCGGTGACCATTACCGTGGTGCAGGTGGGGGGGCAGCAGGCGAGCCCGAGCCCGGATAAATTATCGTTATTCGAGCGCGCGCGACGTCGATTTTTTCTCGACGATTCGTCCCTAAGGGTTACTGCACATAATATAATATACAATATACAGAGACAATCCTTGACCGGAGATCACGCGCCGTCGGGGGGGGAGGACGTGCTTGCGTTTCGGCGTGGACGCGTGCTCAACGGACGGACGACGCCCGTGTCACGAAGTACACAGCTGACTCGTTCGGAGTCGACGAGATCGGACGACCGTCGTTTACTCGCCGGTCTCGAAGATTCGGAATTTCGTTCGCGTAGACCTTTTTATTCGTCGTGCGATAACAGTGTTATACATGTTACACCTATTATAAATGCGACATCCTCGAGGGACGTGCCGTTTATCGATTGTGCAAAGAATGTTATCACTGTTATTATTATTATTATTATTATTCGATTTTGCTAAATGTATTTCTCTGTACTATTCTGACAAGGGGCCGAATACCGGTGTATTCGGACCTATGTATATATAATACATAATATTATATATATATATACCTACTACACAGGTATATAAAAACAAAAAATTTCTATACGCGCAAGTAATAATTCATTGTTTCCTCTTCATCCGTTTGATTCGGAACGAAAAAATAAACACAATCACTCTCATCCCTCTAAACATAGTATATACACGTATAATATAATATATATTATATACATAAAATATTATATACCTATATATATATTATACGCACATCACGTCACGTACATATACACATATACATTCATAAACACACTATATTCTGTCGGATCGGAGGTCAAACAATTTTTCATAGTTTTTCGTGTTTCATTTTTTATTACCGTCGAACAAAGCGGAGGAAATATTCCTTTTATCGCACCCGCGTGATTTTGACCTTAAACATCGTCCTCGCGCACACACAGTGCGATACGGCAACCGCCATATTTTTATTATTATTGTTATTATTATTATTATTTTTATTATTATTATTATTATTATTATTATTATTATTACGAAACGTCCAATGAAATTATAAAACATACTAACCGTCGTTGGCGCGCGGTAATGAGTTTGAACGCATTTTGAGCGACTTTTTAAGATACAAAATAAATCCCGAAAACCTCTAGCGGCGCAGTTTTATTTTCACAGTTTATCATTAACCGTTAATCGGTCTAGCGTGAGTGAATTTTCGTATAGGTATATCTACACAATATCTCTACTATCGCACACTGCACAGGGGTTAGATTACACCGTCAATACGCAATGTGTTAAACGTGTATGCGATATTGTATTCGACAGGGTAGTAGATTAGAAAAATGATTTTTGAGAGAAAAAAAATTCTTCAAAATATGTCACTAATTTTTATTTTTTGTTTACAAAACATTTAATAATGCATGGAGACGCCTACGACCAACGCCAGGGTCGTAACTCTAAAGTAAAACTTTAAAATTTTAATTTAACTAATCAAAAAAGTTTCATACCTACTCAAATCGACGATAATGAATTTGTTATGTGCGATGTACGTACTAATTATTAAACGACTAAGATGTAAGATCGATAAACGTTATCGGCAGTTCACTTTGTCATCAGGAAAAAAAAATAAATGAAACAATAATTACTAATTGAGAAGATAGTCTTACAAAACTTGATTAATCTAATACCAATGCGTAGGTATTAGATAGGTATAGCCCCTCTACAGACTAATCAATCGTTTTAGGCACGAAGAAAATCGAAACGCAATCGTTAAAATAAAACCACAATGCGTAAACAAATTTTAGATCGTTTTTATATTACACCGCACAATAATCTAATTATTAATCGACTTTAACGAGTATGTATATATAGCAGTTTTAACCGCACCTCTGTCCAAGTCAACTAATCCACCAGCGAGCTATCTGGGTGTGTGTGCAATGAAAAATGTAAACGACGGATTTTTATACTATACCCGACGTACAGATAATACCTGATATACCTATAGCTGATACTAGATGATGGCATAGAAGTTCAGAAATATCACGAAGTTTAACATTGGTAATTATTGTTAGTAACGAGACCCGACGATGTTAAAATTTAAAACGCTCTACTATATACTACTTCAATATACCCTCTGCGAGGGTAGTTCGTAAAATCGGACGCAGCCCTTCACCCGCGGCGTGAGTTCAATACCGTTACATTTTATACATATATATAATATATACCATATCATATACCTACTACTACTATTATAGTATATATTGATACCTATTACTAGGCCGTTAAAACCCCATAAATGTATACAGGGTGATTATTTTATTTTCGGTGAAGACCAGGCGCTGTGTACGAATTCGTTTATTATTGTTTTGCAACTTTTAAGTGTTAACGTATTTGAGTTAGGAAATAATAAACACAGAGAACACTGCTGTGGTCGTTAAAATATAAAAGTGCTAAAAACGCACCCGGACAAGGTGTGGCCCGGTTTGCGATAAAATCAATAATCACCCTGTATATATATATAAAAACCACGTGCACAGTATATATAGTTTATATTATACACTCGACGTTACACGACATATAATAATAATAGGTATAATATACGTTAAAATTTAATGAACCGAAAAAATTCGATTTACGGTCGCGACTTTATACGGCAGGTACCATTCCCCCCCCTCCTCATCCGGATATATTTAATCTGGCGTATACGTAACATCTACAGCTAAAAGTCAATTACCCGATTACCGAACGGCGGATCACGTTTTCCACTGACTTATACGCAGTAGTACAAGTACAATG
The DNA here is from genome assembly GCF_001856785.1 of Myzus persicae. NCBI lineage: Eukaryota > Metazoa > Arthropoda > Insecta > Hemiptera > Aphididae > Myzus > Myzus persicae. Next base: position 192,020 of record NW_019103864.1, read on the forward strand.
ATGATGATGATGATGATGATGATGATGATGATGGTAATAACAACAATATAGGCGTGTATTATCACAGTGCAGTTTGACTCACGAAAGCTTTTTTTTAGCGCCAAGATCCGAAGACGTCACTGGAAAAGTCCAAATGAATAGGTTACTATCGGTTACGCAATACATTTCCCAGTACACGTAACATAATATGCAATCCAAGTTTTATTTGAAAAACGTTTTTATTTTTTTCGACCAACAGGAAAAAACGATAACGATTAAAGCGCGCGCACAATCGATTCGTATCCATGACGTGTCGTTTTAATCGTTATTAAATTATAATGAAAAACGACGCGAAACGTTTAAAATCTGTTTTCCAATACCATACGTTATCTTAAACACATACATAGTATCGTTAGGATAATAATATATACGATCCGAACAGATGTCGCACACTTATACAACTCTATAGCAGTAGCAGCTCATGTCAGACATGCGCAAAAGTATCATCTCCAGACGGTGTCATCTCATTCAAATGAGTAAAAATTAAAATACACAACTGCAAAGAATATGAGACACTGAAATTCGTCATGGCGCTAAAACCATTATTAGTTTCACAGAAACGCAGAAATCGATTTTCCATTTCCATTTATGATTTCGGCGAACACCGTTTATAATTATTATTTGTTTCTATATTTCCATGTTGTCCAAGTGTTTTTTATTATTCTGTGTTGTTGTTGTTCTTCTTCTTCTTATATGTACGAGAAAATTATAGTAAAATAAAGTGAAGCGCAATTCTGTTGTGAATGTTAATTTCAACAACCAGATAACGATGACTGTCTCTCCATCTGCAAATTATACAGTCACTCAATAAGAACAGGAAATAATAAATAGTATATTTATTAATATATTATAGGGTGTATATGAAATATTTTATAAATTCGCTACTGAAATTAAATTTAAATATCTCATATCTTCCAGGTGCATCCTGTATGTGTACCAATAAGTATAATATACCTGTATACGAATATACTGCGACGGTTATATGAATATTATATTTTGTTTTAAACTGGCTTTCATTTTTCTCCGCTGCGAGGACTACTACTGCCGTATTAACGAAACGTACTTATTTATTGAATTCTGCGCGACAGAAAATAAGAGAGCTTCATAAAAATAATGTCACATTTTACTCACCCCCGCGCTACACATCTCTATAATAATCCTTGCCGTTCGGCGACTTTCACTCCACCCTCTGGGGACCTCGGAAACGGACGTCATTTCTTCTACCCTCGAGGCTATTAGAAAATATGGAATTCCCGCGGTCATAAATTCACATATCCTGCAAATTGAAAATACTACCGAGTCTTCGTTGTGTGTGTGTGTGTATATATAGGTAGCTACTTTATACCAACTTTATGTGTTCCACATAAGTTTGGTCGTACTCGAATTCGGCCTAAAATCGTCATACGAAAACACTGTAAACACGAGGATATAAGTGAGTCAAAGGCTTTACGAGAAAACGCCTCCGCCGCTTGTTTTATATCTGTTTTTACGCGTTTTCCGTTTATCCTGCACATAGGTACCCACGCTTCGATTACTTTGCATAGAAACCGGAAAGCCGTAGTAGTCATAAAAAAAATTCTTACCCGACTAAACACGCGGGCGAAAAACACGAGATACAAAATTCTGTTTCTCGTTTACCCGCAATATATGCTATGCATATCATCCCTGAAACCGGGTACATCTTATATTACCTACCTTTTGTATAATTTGAAACACAGACTTTGACAATCGATTTCTTTCCACGACGCTCCGTGTTCACACTATGTCATATATAATATTATATTTTGCAAACTATTAAAATAATGCTGCGCATTAATTAGAATTGTAACATAATTCTTAACGAGTAGGTTGAGACGGTTGCAGAGGAGGAGGTGCGTGAGTTAGTGGGGAAAATGACGTCTCGTTCCGGATGATGACAATACTTCAATATATTATATACCACTCGATATATTGTCCATAACGAATAATATGATGATGGGAAAAAAGTTTCCGTCGGCGCGAACAACTATTATTACGAAGCGATTACTATTTTACCGTCACGCGAGTAGGATGGCGGCGACAGTGAAATTCAATACCGTATACACACACACACATACACATAAAATATTATTATCAATAGGTGAGGTATATACCCTATACGCGGTTCTAAAGAACCTCCTTCCTATTCCTGCACCGATATTTAGCCCGGGGTCCAATATAGCGCGGTCGTTAAGAACAAACTTTAATCCAAAGAAATGAATCCATTAAAAACGCGCACTTTTCAGATATTGTCTTATTTCAACTATTTCCCATCAATTGCAGCAGCCCTCGCACTCCGTTAAACCAAAGCAGTAAGCACCCGATATCCTTTACACGAACGGGTATGTGTGTGTGTGTGTGTGTATACAAGTGTATATATATATATATATAAGTTCTCTTAAACGCGACGCCTACGATTCCGAGGTCACTCGAAATTACCACCGAAAAAAATAGGACCAAAAACTCATTCGGATCGCGTTATATTACATTCTTCGTATATACGCGTATTTATTTCAAAAAGCTAATGGGCAGGACGTATAATATTCGATCTGTATGACATCGTCAGTGAGTCTTATATTTAATAAAAATTTTCTGACGAGTATTATATGAGTAGGTAAAAGTGTACAACAGACACTGTACCCGGAACACTGGCAAGTATGACGAGTGAGCGGTATTTTGTTCGTGTGTAGGTCTATATCGTTTTTCATTAGATGATCAGTTTAAATTTAAAATTAATATTTTCGTTTACAGTTTAATATAATATATTAGTATAGTATTATAATGATAGAAAATACTTCAGTCTTGAGAGGAAAAATAATGTCATATACGTTGTGTGCGTGATTCGAAAATACCTTTCCAAATGAACCTTTTGTTGTAATCGTTAGGCGTATATTAATATGTTATATTTAATATTATCTTACAGTAGTTATTTTGCTATGCAAGAGAATAACAATAGGTTTTACATTATTTGTTGACGTGTAATGGTCGAGCTCAATAAATCGGTAGGTATATTACATAAAAATATGAACTCGAACAAACCTCAATATCAATAACATAATATTATTTAGAGGAAACGCCGGCTGAGTCATCGTCGTCTGCGATCGATCAGTTTGCACACCTGTGATGTACACAGTACCAAACAAAAATCGACAGTCCTGACGACCCGTCGCCACCGTCGTGTACCGACCAAAACATGTCACCCCTTTACCGGACTGCGTCTTCTTAACGAACGAGGGGTGCACGCGCTTAACGCGTAGAAATGCGTCTGTCGGGGAAGCCGCAGTTTCACCAACGGTAAATCCTTTAGGCTCGGCGGAAAAACCTTTCCAGCACTGTCTCGTGAGACTTTATTCTTTCCTTTTGAAATGTCCATAATGCGCGCCTAACCTACAAAACGGGGACCATTAAAACCAAGGGGACCTTATATAATGACTCTTAAGAGACGTCGCTGACAATTTGACACATCTCACAGCCACTACTGGTTGAAAATCCGATAAATTTCGCAGGGCGAATATTCGCTATACGCGGCGAATGATGACCTTGTTATTGTACGCGAGTGAAAAAGCTCACACGACTATACGATTTATTAATCAACGTTATGGACCGATGGCGACAGGATGAACAAAAAAGCAAACAATCGATTTCACGGCCGTTCCGGACGACAAAATGTATACGCGTGTGTTACTTCACCGCCGGGTTCAAAGGCCGTTCCGTGCGCTTTATGTGCGCGATTAGTCTTCGTTTTGTCTTTCGAAGTCTCGATTCACCGCCGCCTCCGCCGAGACGACGAGCAGTGTATATACTATATATATATGGCCGGGGGGCAGTATATAGATCGTGCGAACCCGACAAAAAAAAAATAAAATACAATTCCAGAGCTGTCGGACACGCGTCCGCGGAGAAAACTTTTCGTGACACGAAACGTCGATAGTTCACAAACGCGTAAAAGCGACTTTTTCATTCGCAAGATTTTTATTAATGTTTTCTTAGTGCGGTTCGATAAAATTATATACATATGTATATATATTAGACTTACTTCGTTTCTTATTTTTTTTATTATTTGTCTTTTTTCAGTATTTTTCTGTACTTCTCGACTTTTTTCTCCACTCTTCCCATCATACGTTCGTATTCATAAAAATATATTTTTATTTTCGCCGTCTCTTTGTCTCGCACAGTCGTCGTCAATGCCGCCGTCATGTGTGGTCGAAACCATAACGGTGGACTTGCTTGGCAAACGGCATCCGACGCTGCGGTTGCAGAGTAGTTTGTTGACTCTCCGATTTTTCGTTGACCAACCAATATAGTGACTTTTATAACGTCCTTTTAAAGACAGTAAACAAAAATTGATTTTTGATAAAAATGGAACCCTCGAAACTCAATATAATAAACAACCAATCGACCAATTTTTCAATCGCAGATAATGGAAAAAAAAAATATACACACCAGTACACCACACGTCTATAAGTCATCTGGGTATCCGTTGGTGATAGTGTAGTACTGAGGTCACAAGTTTCTATTTTACCTCCAAAAGTCCCCTATAGACTGTGGTTGGGAAAAGTGAAATGTGTGCTACATCAGTGCAATAATTATTATTTCTATTGACCTCAAATTCATCATTATAATATTATGTCTGTCAGTAAAACTACTATATTGACTGTTAATTTTTAATTTTATTTTTTATTACAATCAAATTACGAGTTTCATAATCGGAAGCAGAATACTCGTATACAAAATATCGAATAATGAAGGATAACATTTTTGAAATAATTAGTAGTTAGGTGATTAAAGCCTTAATAAACCGAGTAGTGCAAACTTCAAATAATTATTATAGTTTTAAATAGTTTAAAAAAAAACTACTGTAATAGTTTTTAAAATAATATTCTACTTCAGATTTTCCCAGACAAACGTGAGGATAAAAATAATAGGTGCAATGTAGTATAAGCTACGCATATTGTGTTATATATATACCAAAAATATTAATTCGAAAAAGTTGATAATTTTCAAAATAATAAGTTACTACTGTTTAAAAATATCACACTCCGTCCGTCTATGCCATTCAAAATGTTTCCCAGAATAACACCACAGTATAGTTAATCGTTTAATAGATCAAATACGTACTTACATGAGGAAATAACACTATCTGAGTTTAGATTCTTCTGCAATATACCTACCTACGATTTGTAATAGCAGAGGTCTAAAAGTAAAGTAACATAACCCATTCGTAATCAATCTTCTAAAACATATGCACTATTAATTTCGATTTTTACTTCTTTTTGCGCATATCGGTCGGAGAGACAACAAATTTCGTGATGGAGTATCGCGAGATAGATGTATAATATAAATTAAATGATATGTATGGTGCGACTTTAATAATAAGAAAACGACGTTTAAAAAATACGATTTTCACAACAAAGCAAAATGGTAACCTCAGAGTATCGAGAAGGAGGGGTGGTGAATCGACACCCTCCAGAGGGAAAACGTATTGTCACAATCGAGATTCCATATAATTTAATATGTTATTGTTGTGTATTAACATTTAACAGCCAAAAAAGCAGATAGGTTCATTAGCATAATATATTACCAATTATTATTATTGTTATTACTACGTAGTGTAATTTATGCACCTCGATCGGATTCGATTTCGGCTTTGAAAATAAGGTTCGAAATATAAGGTTTTTTTTAATTTATCAAATTCTTCGGTATCGTTTCGAGCTGGATCGTTGAGACTTTTTTCTTTTGATGCACACGAAAAAAATTGGTAAAAAAAAGTATCACATACCTTTCGACACAAAAATAATTTTTAAAAACCATTCGATAGTTTTCGATGGATTAGGTTTTCTTTGTTGGTGGTGGGGGAAGGACTGTGTAGATTCATTGTAGGCACGTACATCCCTTATTTGTATTGACGTGCGTAGCAAAGACAAAATATATAGTGAGTCCCGGAAGGGTGATGAGACCGCCAAGTGACACTCGATAATACAACCTATACTCGATAGGTAGTAGTAAATACATCGAATAATAATAATATTAATTATTGATAAAACAAGAGAGATTAAATTGTACTGTTATATTATGGTCGTCGGATTACAGAGTTAATCTATGATACCGTGAGCATAATATATTATTTTTCATATAATAAAACAAAAAACCATACGAACACCAAAAAAAAAGCAGTGACCCACCGGCCGCCGCATATTCATATTATGCGAATTCCCGTAGAGTGCGATAATACGTACATCTACAATATCGTAAAACGGTTGTATTATATACATATATATATATAATTATTATCTTACAATGTATATTACCTATATTATATGTTGTACACTTGTACATACAAAAATGTTTAATGTTTAGAATATTATTAATAACTATATACGTTGAAAAACATACTTTCTTCGTAAGAATTACCTATCATTATGTCTTACCATTAGTTTCCCGGACGATCACGGTCCTTTTTATATAACCGTAAAATGTAATACAAAATTATATATATTATCTATATCAGTGTTATATTGTTTTAACGGCGTTTATGGGAAATAATTTTTTACTCCTCCGATTCGACATTTCCCATAGTGTATTATTTATGGTACGCATTGATGCATAAGTCAAGTAAATAAATTATTATATTGCTCTTGATCTAATGACCAGCGAGATTTTAAAATAAACACACGAAAATAGCACTACGCCTCCAACCCCGGAAGGCTGCAGGATGTCGTACTGATACCTATAACAGTCTGAAAGATTTTTTAATTTCAATCAAAAATCGGGAGAAATTGCCTTTTTTAAAACGGTTTTCTTGGCGGTCAACCGAACATGGCCTGCGATAAGGACCGGGATATGATGATGACACCGCATGATTCCGCACTCGCCCCAAAACGTTTTCGCGAAGTTTCCCTCAAACGCTGCAAGTCTAGTGCCCATGACACATACGTTCCTTCAGTAATCCAACGACACGCGCGAGTATAAATATACATACGGTACCTATATACCTATCCCCATGTGGGATAATATATATATTAGCCATACTGACCGATCGACCGACCGATCACATTTAATTCTTTATCAGATTTCCGTTTGTTTGCCCCCCTTACTCGTACGACGATAAATTCGATTTCCTCGCGGCTGCCGTCGCGTTTTTCACGATACAGTTAAACGAGCGTGGTTCAACTCCCTCCCCTCTCCGCCAACCACACCACAAGCACGCGCACCGCACAGTGTTTCGCCAGCCAGACCGTTTATTTTTAGTTTTTTTTTCCTTCGTCCGTTTGCCGTCTCCGAAACGACCAGAAAAACTCGAAAAGTTTTGATCATAACTCAAAAAATAATACATTTCCCTAGGATATCATCGTGTTCCTTCGTTCTGCATTTCGAACGTTTTATTTCATTCCGTTTCGTTTATACGTAACGGCGACATATTATACGTTTAATACATGTATGTATATATATATATATATATAATTATATTCTTCGTCATTCAATGCAGGCGTTTTTATTTCTCTCACACACATATACATAATATATGTATAACTGTTATAAACGAATTGTTCGTATCGACCAGCGTATAATATGCGAGTTCTTTACCCGTCTTATTGTATAATAGAATAACGCACGTTAAAGTAAACTAATAATTCTATTTTTAATTGTTTCCATTTATGATTAAGGTATTTTTCGCCGATTTGACACGTCGTCAAACAATACTGTATACGATAATCGTTGCCGATCCGTTGTTTCTCGTGGAAACGTTCAGATTTATAACCAATATTACAATTATTATTATATTTAAAAACCCACTCATGTTATAATGTGGTTACTGGTTATACACTTTGCTGTTTGTTTTTTTTTATTTATTATTATTATCATCACCTGTTAGTGAAATACGTATAATAGGTAGGTATTGTGTTAATTTTTTTCCTGGCGTTTTATATACTATATAGTATTATTATATAAAATATAAAATTGTTATTATTGTTAATATGTACATATACATAGATTTAAAATATTAATACCATGACTTTGTTAAATAACTCTTGTTTCGGATTAGATTTTACGAACATTTCTAGTCAATTAATACCTACTTGAAAATGTGTTTTGAAAAAAAGGAATTCATTAAAAACTTTTTATATATAGGAATAAAATAAATAGTGTATGTATATTATACACACTATGAAAATTCCATATTTGTTAGTTTCATTGCAATAATTCACAGGTAAATCGGGAACTTGTGTACGAGAAAAAGTCGAAATAATATCATTCACAGAAAGCATGTAAGTATATTTTAGTATGCATATGTGTTCATGGTGTAAATAGAAGAAATTTTATTGATAAGTCATGATGTCTAGATTTAAAATAATTAAGCAGTTCATATTTTTGAGTATTTTACATATATGCATACATCTTTATACATCCGGGTTTTTATGAGCTTAGCAACCCTAAAGTGACTGGACAAATATAAAATGTATAACAATTTAAAATCTCAATCCCCATAAAGAAAATTTATAAAATATTCTCCATGTTTAAAAAAATCGACCTATTTTATCTAGCCATGCCAATCTCTCGCAGACAATAGTAAATAAACAATATATTATAATGAAATATTGAATTATGAATTATATTTATAAAAGAATACACACTCCACATCTCATTAATACATAATATATAATAAACTATAATATTAATATAACTTAGTGTGTAAACATAGCATAAAACAAAAATTATTTATGATTATAATATTAATATTTTATTTCATGACGATGAAACATGTTCAAAAATTATGATGCGCATTAATGTAGCTAAATTGCCTATACGTTGCGCCGGATAAGTCAAACAACAGAGTATTGCTGATTTTGAATGCAAAGTACGACTCAACGGTGGTGAGTATACAGACGTATAGTACAATCAGATTATATAAAAATGATATATTATACACATTCAATTGCATATAATCTGTGGTATAATTTTTCATACATTTGAAATCAACAATAAATCTTCGCATTCAATAAGGATCCTGAAGTACTTCAATGATCATACATTTTTTAAATGTCAAATTCTGTTTATTTTTAAACCAAAATATTTTTAGATTACGAGCACAGCGATTAATGTGTTACTTTTTTTCTTGGGTTATTTGTGTAGGCGATTTAAAGTAGAAAATAATATAATATAATAATAAAATAATATGCTTTGTTTTTCAACTTCGATATCTCTTCTGGTCTTTCTATTCTTTTGAAAGGTCAACAAAATTTACACTTTTTCTTGATAATTCAGAAAAAATCAAAAGAAAAAAAGGGAAAAACGAGAATTTATACACAAATTATTATTGTTATATTATTTGGTAAGAAAATCAAAAACGAATATCTACTCGAAATACACTGAATATACTATGATACTAGAAATTTTCACCAAATGATTATACTAGTATCTATTATACGTAGTATAATTTTCAAAATATTTAGACTCTCTTTGAGTTACTTATAAATAATACACATTTAAGATTATTTTAGTTTATTTTCTATAAAAGACAGACCCCACCTTTGCTCAAAATTGTTTTTCATGTACAATGAATCATCATTAAATTAAATTTTAACACAATCACACTACAATGACTTCTCAATGACGATAAACACTCGACACCAACTGTACAGCAGAGCGATTACCTAATTTCTCCCTTCTTTCTATCAATAATAATATATCATTTTGCAATCTCAAACAAGATTGTTTTAATCATTATTTAATAATACGACGAAGATATGAAAATAAATATTATTATTTTCCATCACCAAACTGGAACAGTCGAAGTTACAAAACAAGAGCGCGGATCGATTTAACTCGCATTATGCATAGATAATTATAATGTATACACACCCTACTAACTACAGCAATAAACCTTACAGATGAAGATTTGGATGTAAGTATTAAAGGTTTTCAAGGAAAAATACGATAAAAATAATCGTACAAAAATATTTATTATATTAACACAATTGCTGAGTTTTCAGTTTGTTGGTCGTATCTGATAAATAAATTGCAACGTAGCAAGTGTATACTTATATAATATATATGGGTAGGTAAGAGGCAGGTAATATACTTTTACAAAAGAAAATAATAACTTCTCCAAACTTACAAAAAATAATAATAATAATACATCGAAAAATCAATAACAATAGCAATATAATATAAGTCCAAAGAATATTATATACTCTCGTGCACACACGACATCACTACTTAATACATACAATAAACGGTGCATTAAAATATTATTTGATAATCGAGTTATTTAAACATGTATATCATGTATATTATATAATATACATTTACGATTTACGATTTATCTACCTATACAAAATGATGGAAACCATATGTTGCACGAATTTAATATAATAGCGAATTATATAGGAATTTATTCGGGACGCAGCGTATAACCGGAAAAATGTTTTCCAGAAGTGAATACGTTTCAGTTGTAAATTTCGAACCACCCCGCCGATGTGTATGATAATAAACGGTAACGGAGTCCAATAGCAGCGGTATACCGTGTACATATAGTTATAGTAATAATATTTTTACGGTAAGGCGTGTACCACTGTATAGGTAAAGTAATCGAATTTGAAAACGCGAAATCACGACTAGCTACCGGTGCGCATATTACAAAATAAATATAAGGTACATCGATGCATGCGCGTCGCCAGCTAGTATCGTTCGGCGTGATGGTGAACAACAAACAACCCCTTCTCTGCATACGCGCATAACATACCTACTTACAGACGCGGTTTATTTACAGTTCGATTAGATTCGAGACGGCCGTTTTGCTGGCGTCGTGTTTGTGCCTGGGTGGCGGGAGTGGATCCGTCGGTGGGTTGAAAAATAAATCGCTATCGTCTTCATCCGCCACCGATCTTTTCGTCCGGCCAATTTTCTTCCCTTCCTCTGGATACATCAACAGCGGATCCTGCAGCAGTGAAAAGTCATTTAGTTTTCGTCAGCCAACACGTGGATCAGCAACTTAAACGTCCACGCCCCCGGAAAATCATTCATAATAACATGATACATTTATATTTATATTTATTTTTGATAATTTAAATATTTTATATTTATTTAAGTCGTTTAACAAATACTAATAAAATTACTAAACTTTTTTATAATAAATATAAAAGAACTTTCTAACTGCTATTTTTTTATACCTTTGTTCAAAAACTTTTTATTTCATATACCTAATCGTACAAAAAACATTTAAAAACTATTATCCAATAAATATTTATTTAAAATCTATTATCTATAATATCTATCGAACAATTAATTAAAACGCTGAGATCAAGTTATTTTTTGCTTATTTTAATATTATATTATTTAAAAAAAAGGCAGTTTATTAATAAAAATTGCGCGTATATATCACGTATCGCACAAAATCTAACCTATAATAATCTGAACTTCCCAATACCTAGGAGTACTAACATGTTTGAGTTATACCTTCCCTTTCTTTGTAATATAAATACTCAGTCGTGTACTTAAGGGGGGAGGGGAGTAAAATAACTTTTTGTGTTAACGACTTTATATTATTATTAATCGATTATTAGTTAAGTATTTAATTGTTATTGTTGATATTGATTTTATATAATTAAATTATTTAAACACCCACTTGTGTCCTTCGAATATATCAATACCACGGCCTACCTCGGCACTTTAAGCTCAGCAGTTAAGCGACAAAATGAGTCCGCAGAGACGATCTATTTTATTATAAGTTATACGTATACATTACTATACGAGGTTTACAATAATATGTTATAATAGCTCGATCAACAACGAATGGATAGATAAACTTACCAACCGTCATACCGTGTATGTATAGTGTATACGGTATCCCATTAAAAGGATTTAAATTCGAGCGTAACATTTGTTGTTACGTTTTAACTAAATTTTATTTCGAGAATCGAACAAAAAAACGTGTTACATAATATACCAACTATATGACACTTGCCACTTGAATGCACCTGTTTAACGACCTTTATCTGAAAACGTATGCGGCGTGTTATACCTACTGCTGCAACGATATTTTTATAATAATGACATTTATCAGTGGCATTGATGCACATATATTGACGCATACACTCGTATTGAACTAAATATCGTGTAGCAATACATACTTTTGAGAATAATAGTTCCCCCGGGAGATAAATTTGTTTTGATTTTACTGCAGACGGCACACTTAAATGTAGTTGGTCGGGTGTTCGAGTAAAATGTTATATTTCCGCAATTACACAACTAGAAAAATTACCGACAGTAGATAGATAATAATAGGTACGTACTCTTCCAGTAAGCTCCACGATTTTTTTTTGTATCGACGTCATTCGGGTTCTCATATATTCGTACCTGAAAAATAAACACTTGTCAATCGTTGTGCCTAACTGTAAACCTATAAGTAAAAGTATACATCTTACAGACTGAAATACAAATGTAAAATGATGAATACAATAGTAATAATTTTGTAATTTTTTACATCGAATTTACAATTTCGTATTATTATCACAACATCGCCTATCAAAACTGCAGAAGATTGAATATCCACCCGAAAAGCAATGGTATACAACCCATACATTTTTTTTTTTTATTAGTTGAAATTAGATTATTATGTAAGCAGTAATAACGGCAATGTGTATACCCATAAATATTATCCGTTAACGTATAATATAGTATATACATACTATAATCGAAATATATCTCGAAAAACATATTTTAATAGTTAGATTTAAATTCAAAATAAGTTCACTCATTGGAAAATATTAAAAGTTGTTTTTCAAATTAGGTCAATATGTAGGTATATAACTATAGTTATCCTAAACTATATTAATTGGTTCTGTCAGAGTTTTGCCCCCATCTATATAGTTTTCTTCTCAATTTTTATTAGTTGAATTTAAAATCATGGTTTTGCAATTCAAAAACTAGGACACATCAGGTACCCATATTCATACAAACACAGAAGTTTAACTAGCATGCTTAATTGGTTTATATTTTTCTTACTTGGAAGAAAAGTAGTTTTCTACTAATGGCGAACGAATTTGAATAAAGTAAAATATATAAATAGGTATTGTTATATTGTTGATCATAAAAACACAGTTCTATACATAAAGTTGAAATTCACAATTCCTACCTAAAAATCAGTACAGAAATCTTCCAACAAAAAATTAAATGCTCTCTAGTAATATTTTCATTTTAATGTATTTAAAAATGGTGTTTCAAGTTGTTTTTTCATAGCTAAGCCATAAAAATAAGAATGAAATGGCATTTAACAAACTTTTCTATTTCCATAGCAATGTATTTGACCGTATAAAATATAAACTTAATTTAAAATGTGTTCTTTAAATATGTCAGTAGGGTAACTCACAGCAGTAAGCATTAGATTAGAACTTTGAAGTTTCAATGCTATTTTACTACATTGATATTATGAACGAGTGGAAAATTCTCAAAAGTTTTGGGAAAAACTGAGAGAAAAGTGAAATAATTGTATCCAAGTGCAGTTCATACAAAATGTATGTTTTTCATGTCATGATTTATTAAGAAAAAGTAATAAGTATAGTTGCATGTTTTTATGCATTAAAAATTATCAAGTTTTTTCAGTCATTTTTTTTATTAAAAATATTAAAAATTAAAACAAGATCCTCCTGAAGTGCAATTTTTACAAAAATGTTAAAATATATATATTCTGCAAATAAATTTTTATTGATATTTAAAGTTATAATTTTGATGAAATTGGATATTTAAACTAAAAATAAAGATCTTACCTCTAAGATTTTAGTTATTTTTATGTAATTCAAAAAATATCAAATTTAGGATTTGCAGCATTCTGCCATTACCGTATACTACTATTTTTTTATTTAAAATGAAATTCCCAAAATATTTTACTAATACAGTACATGTGTATCATTATACAGTACAACAGTAATGAGTTCTAACATAATTTATAAGTTGAATAAAATTAAATAGTATTTAAAAAATTAACAATTGTTTATCATGAAATATTTTTAGAAAATTATTACAATGACGAGCTACACTCAAAATCTTCTATATAACAAAGTTATTTTTATAATATTTACCTCATGAATAATAAATTCAATTTGAATTTCAACTTGGGTTTTGAGTCATTCCTAATATGTCCACTTATAATAATAAGATATTTTAGTAAACTATTACAGAATATAACTTGAAATAAAAGTACACAATCATAGCTTTACCAAATAAAACATATACATCTTATAAGACACTTACGTTGAGCTTTGAATACATTTGATCCACTGATGAACATGATCCTCAGACTGACTAGAAATAATATACTTTTTATCTGGTTCATCTTTAAACGAAAGAGAAAATGAAAATAATGTTCCTGGCATATTATTCTCAAGTCTTACAATAGAATTCTCCAAAACAAAGACACCAGCTGGCTAAGAACATATTGTACAAAAGATAATGAACACAATTAATAGAAATAAAATGTAATGACTAGAAGTAATTAATTAATTAATAATAAAAAGTAGATAAACTTAATACATTATTTAATCTATTACAGACATTAAACTATTTAAAATTATCAACAAATTAATCAAACAAAAAATGATTTATTCTATTTACTTGATGTAAATCAACTTGCCCAAATCCATTAATTTTGAAGTAAAATAATAAGTTGTACTTGAGTCGAAACCATCTTTCCTTGAAACCTAAAATTAATTATCAATTAATTTTAAGTACTTTTTTTTTTGATCTTAAGCTCGGCAACTATGGCCATTAGCTGTCTGAAGGGGGACACTTGTGATTTGAAACAAGTGTTTGTATGTGTGGCAAGGATGTGTTGCTAAAAACCCGGGGTCATCCATCCGAGTGCTAGCAACGACAGCCAGTACGTACGCTCAGAACGTTGCCGCAGATTGAACATACGACCTTGCCTCACCAAAACCACTGAAATACTTTATAGGTAGGTATAAGACATAAAAATAAATATTAAAATTATTAGATATTAATAGAGCAATTTGTATTTTTTTTTTTTATATTGGTCGAATTATATAAAATATGTAAACTATTAGTCTGCGATAATAATTAGACATTACTGATTATGTTAGTTTATCCAAAACACTAGATTATATTATAATTTTAGTTCCTTTTTCGTTAATTTGTATGACAATTTATATATTGAGAACCACTGTGCATAGTACATAAGTGCAAACATAACAAAATACATTTCCTATGTAACCCGGCCTTATTTATACATAAAAAAAAACTAATATATAAGTAAAGTAAAGTTTTATTTCATTAAATAGTATCATTTAAAACAATTTACTCTCTTCTACAGTTATAACTATTACAATTAATAATTTATATTGACCATAAAATGGTATCTAAACAAGATACTTATCTTAATTGGATATAAATTATAAATACTAGAATTTAAAAAATATATCTGTTCTTATAATTTGTATGCTTTACAGTCTACACATTGTGCATGTTGTTTTGTTTGAGCAATTTGATGATTATTATTAAATTTTTTACCATACATCGACAAATAAAATAGGTGAACAAATAATGAATACTAAAAATGACAAAAAAATATAGGTATAGGTACTATGGTAATTTTAAATTGTTACGCATAGATGATTATGTTTATATGATGACACTAAATGGGTTTAAAATTTAAACTTTAAATTCACTCATACTTATTTTCTTAATGATAATTTGAATTATATAATTTAACCTTTAGGTACTTATAAAAATGCTAATACCTATGGGTACAGCTATTGTATTGTCATCATAATAAGATACCTGATTAATGTAGTAATTTGATACGTAAAGATTTGAAATTATCAAAATAGTAATATGCAGTAATATACAATTAATGTATAAAGCTCATATTGACACCAAACGTATTTTGCACCTACTGATTGAATTCACTGAGGGTGTCTCTTGTAGGTAAAAACAATTTAATTTTAATTTAACAACTGATTTTATAAAAGCCTTTTAGGTAAATGAAGATGACAATTGTTTACATCAAAATGTAATGCATTTATTTATTTAATAAAATAATAAAAATATACCTTTGAATAATGAGACAATATCCGCTGATATAGGTAATACTAAAAATCAATGTAATTCCAGAGGTGAGTAAATATAAAAATGATACAGGCAGTTGAGTATACAAAAAATACACATAATCAGCACACTTGGCACTTAGTTACTCAGTAGGTGACTATGTGCTTTGCCAGGTTAATATTTTTACCTACCTTTTGAAGCGTATCCGTTGGACATTTTTGCATAGGACATCCGGCCTTCAAGAGCAGGATTTGAGTGACTAACGTGAATCATTTCTTTGTTGTTGAACCGCATGCTAGATCTGTCGTTTTCTTTTCAATACAACTTAATCTATCGCATTGAGATGACACAGAAGTTTATTTTTTAATTGAAATCCATTCAACACTTATGGTTTCCAATCTAAAGCATTACTTGAAACGGCTGAGTCACTGTGAACCATAATTTTTGATGACAAATTTTCGTATTCACTATTTACACAGTTGAATATTTTATTTATACAAATACACTAGTATTACATTAATTTACAGTTAACATACAGTTTAAACTTTTTTTTTTAATTATACACAATATTATTATGCTATACCTATGGTTGAAAAAACCAAAACGCAATTAATATGATAACTGATAATGATAAGAGAGATATTAATTTCACAAGTTTGTTCTTTGATATCACAGATTATAATACTATAATAGTATAATACCTCAGTCGCCCATTTTGCGTAATTGTTTGGATTCGAATATTCGATATTCCAACCCCACCAGGTGGATTAAATGGATTTATAATTAACATCATGTTCAATCCAAATGGCTTCTTCCTTATAAGGCCATAATATTATGCGCACGATGAGAGAGTGAAGGTGACTTTGTCCATGTCTTATTTTACTATTGAAAAATGGCAGCCTCCTCCCACACCCAACATAACTTTAAAGCCTAGACGCCTAGTTATGACTATGCTTGGTTCTTGGTTCTTGCTATAGTATATTTTGTCACGGATACTATCTTAAGTCTTGCCCCTGAGTACGAATCCGTAGGTATTATTGTGTATTATTTTGGAGAGAATAATTCCCCTCAGGTTTCCAATCCACCTCCCACCACCGATCATCTCTAAAAATATACCTATAAAGGCAATCGACAATCAGTCTACAACACTTATGAGTTATAAGTTATAACTGTTATATCATCAAAAAAAAAACATAAATTATACCGGCTGATTAATTTAATGAAGAATACTCATTACTAAAAATCAAAAAGTATTAATGATTTTGAAAATAAATGTTTGCATGGTTTCAAGTCGTAAAAAAAACGTGTTTTTTAAAAATATAATTTATAATTTTTTATGTTTTTGAGTTATTTGAATGACAACATTCAGTTTTGGCTTAGGTATCTTTGAAAGCAGAATATTTCTCTAAGTATTCTGATACGTAAAAATCGAATTTAGAACATGTAGCTTAGGAGTAATAAGTAGGGCACATAACTTGTAGAAAAATCGCCAAATATGCACTAAAATGTACAAAATACACATTTAAAAATTATTCTGCATATTAAAATGCATTCCAAATATGCATTAAAAAATAAAATTATTTGTATGAATATATTTTTTTTTAATTTTGATGTCTGTGACCGACGTCCCCGTGGCCCGTATTGATAATATATTATGCAGAGAACAATATCTGTACATAAATAAAATTAATAACCGGAAAATAAATCTCATCGGCAATCCTCGAGACGTGTCTAGGAAAAACATACATGTGAGAACAGTCAACAACCATATTAATATGATCAAAATTTTAAATAATTTTAAATTCAACATTATTTTGGTTGGATATTAAATATTCAAATTTAATAAAAACATAGGTTTTAATTAAGGTTACCTACCTATTATCATTTATTATTTACCTATTTATTTACTTGAATTTAAATTTATATACCTATGCATGTTTGTGAGAGAAATTTAGACAGTACCTTTGAAGGTTAAAGTATGCTTAATATTTTTATGTTGGATATAATAAAATAAACTAATAGGTAATGTCAATTTCCAATGCTGTGAATGTTAAAATTGACCATTTGAAATTAATCGCAATGATCTTTCGTTGTTTGTAGTGGTTGATTCTGTAAGAATCATCTTATTCATTAATATGTGATCAAATCGGTTATTAGATAATGTATATATTAAAATGTACATCAGGATCTACAAACCTATGTTTGATCAAAAATAATTTAGTACTATTAATTTGTAAAATGTATAAATAAATACATGCACAAATGAGTAAAAGAAAAAACATTTATTCCATATAGCATTTATAATATCAATATTCGATGAAGTTATATTCGTTGTCTTAAAAGCTAATAAGTAAAATATGTTTGTTCAAACCATTTAGAACAAGCATTTTATAGTGCCGACTATGACTGATAGTTATAATATTTAACATTATATTTTACCTAATAAATATTACCTAATTTATTTAAACAAAACAACTAAAAAAATCATTTTACCTAATCTAAGATATTCACAGATAATTTAACTGAGATATGAACACTTGAGCTCAAAATAATAATATGAGTATGGTTTTTCATTTATACTTTGATAAAAAAATAAAACCACTATTTGAATACAAAACAAAATAACAATTTTTCTTATCAGTATTTCATCACTTATGAATATTTTACATTTAAAATTTTAAACATACAAATAATAAATTTAACAACTCGTAAATGTTAGAAATGTATCAAACAAAATTGAAATATTAAACTAAATTTTTTCTTTCAATAACTAACAAAAATACCACCAAATCACAAAAACAATATAATCAACAAAAAAAATATTGTTTAAAAATAGTTATTAAAAATAAAATACTCGTTACTGACAATAATACAGATTTGAGATTATGTAGAAATTCATAAAAATTAACCTTAGAACTTAATACCACAAAAGTGTTATGAACTTATTATACTTTTCAAACAGTACCATGATTAAATCAAATTAATATAATATACTATGCAGTCAATAGCCATATTATGAGCTTGGTTTTTTTGTACTTCTGTCCCAATCGTCGTGCAGTGATTTCATGTCATTAAGTGCCTCCTTAATACGAACAGAAAACCTATTTGAATCCTATAAAACAGCACAATGTGATTAAAAACAAAACTAGCAGTTGAAAATTAAATTAACATACAGTGTGGGGAGAACTTTTTTTGCTCGAGATGTGGAAGAAAACTAGATTTTCTCCAGCTATTATGTAACTAACACCATATCCATCATTGGCTACAGGGCCAAATCCACCACCAGCAGAAATGCAATTAGGAAATTTCCTCAAGTCAAACTGAGTGGTTTGTCCATGTGGTGTTTGTGATGTTGACAACCTCCATGGTTCACTCAATACTTTCTATAAATGGGAAACATATTATAAACTAGTTTAAATATTGAAAGACATTTCACAATTTATTAAATTTAGATGTTTCTTGGATACATAAATACAAAAATCTGTTAGTACTCTAAACACATGAATAAAATGGTCACAGCGTATATTATGCATGTAAGACGCAAGATATAAAAATTGAATTATTTTACCAACAATTGTTCAATGATTTTAAATTTTAGTTACGTTTAAGAATGGTGATTCGACTTCCAAATACTTGGAAACTACATATAAGCAAAACAAATGTCTGTCAATTCCTTTTCCACACATTGCATCTTGATAACCTCTTTGGTGAGTTGCACATGCTTCTCTCAATAGAGAGATACGTTTATTTGTCTATACATAAATTAGAAATTTGAATAATTAAACACAGAAATTTAATTTATGTGTGTTAACAGGTAACAACTAACATCAACTTTTGGATCCAACATAGATTTCACCCAAATTGAAGACTCAAGAGTACAGGGTCTCACAGTTTCCGTTCTACCTTCCCTGTACAATCTGGTCATTGATGCCTCATATGTTAGACTAAACTTACCAGCGTCCTATAAACATAAAAATCAAATTGTTTTGTTAGACTTTTTGTGACGATTAATTAATATAGTAAAATTAAGATATCAAAAAGTAACTATAAATTACTCTGAAATATGCCAGTTGGAGTGCCATCTGAATAAAAGCATCTGGACTGACTCTAGCAGTTTTCATGAATCCCTTGCCATAATCATCGAATGCCAAAATACGCAGATCAATATCATTTACTAAGGCTAATGAGACCTAAAATAACAATAAATAATAATAAACAGTTCATTAATTAACTCCCCAAACAAAATGTGTAAAAATATTACTTGATATGATTTTTCAATAGCTTCTAACACTGGTTCCAAATTCCATTGAAGCCTTATAGGTTTTGGAGGTTCCAATTCAGGAGCACCTTTCGTGTGTCCATTTTCTTGATATCTTTATGTATGAGAAAATGAATACTATTAATTGATTTTATCAATACAATAGTCTTATTTTATTCTTTGTGGTAAATATTATAAAGTATGAAATGTGTAAAATATTTAAGCGTGATGTTTCATTATGTCAGAATGAAATGATGTACCTATGATTTTTAACCATAATCCATTATTATATATTCATATATTATCAAAAATAAAGGAACCCATCCATCATCAAATTATAAACCAATTATAACAAATGTTACACAAAACAACATATAATTAATTTTTGTTTTTTGTTCTTAGTATTGGCTTAAAACTAAATTATATAATAATTAATAAATAATGATGATTCATGATAGTCATTAACAATTAATAATTATTAATAACACAATATACTCAGATGAAAATAATTGTTAATATTAAAAGATTACAACCCCATTATTCGAATAATTGACATAATAATCATGAAATTGGATGGCTTCCTACAAAATAAGAATTGTGTGCACAAATTAGTAAATTATAATGGATTAATTTATTTATTGTATGGATTATTACCCCACAACTAGGTCGCCGCATAGAAAATGTTCCCATAAATGACCCATAACCGGTGCATCTGCCCTGTCATCAATGAAAACAATAACCAAGTAATACAATTAATCAGAAGCCGAGTTATATGTAGCTTATCCAAATCACAATATTTAGATAAATTGATGAAATTATTAATGTGATAGTTAAATTATAATGTTTTGAATTTGTAGTTATGATAAAAGATGACGTGCGTTTTTAATTTACCATGAGTAATAATGTATTATTGTTGTTTCTTCAAAGAAGTACCAAGTCCATAAAAATAATTACGCAAATATTCCCAGCAAGCAAATTATAAAATATCATACAAAAAAATTCAGGCTTTATTACAGTAAAACTGCAACCTATTAAGTTACCCAGATTTTTTTGCTTCATCAAAAATTATGAACTCCCAAAGATGAGACATAACCGCGGCATCAGCCCTGTAACAACGCTTGTTAAATGCAAATTCAAAACAATATTTGAAATTTTAATTAAACATTAGAAGTTTAATTCAAACATTTACAAAACGTGATACAAACATACACATTTCAATTACTGATTGAATAATAATACTATGAAACACTCACCACGAATGCTCAGCATTGAAACCCACCTAGAAAAGATATGGAAATTATTAATTTGTTTAAACTTATAGCATTATTATTTATTTTTTATGTAATATATTTATGAATAAACATTACTCTTCCATTTGATCCAATACATAAAGTAAATGATTTATCAAACCAACGGTCATATCCTTTGCCAGTCATTAATATTCTTCCAAATTCATCCAATTTTTTTGAATTTTTCTAAATAAAAGATAATATTTTTTAATACTAAATAAACTATGAATATACATATTAAGTTAAGTAATAATAAACCTTTACCAATTTAAAAAAGGTATATTAATATTATATTCTGTATTATCTCAGCTCACAAAATTAATAAGACCTCATTAGTCACTTAATATTAAATACTTACAGGGTCATACTCATATGGAACCTCATCTAATGTAACAACAAAAGCTGCTTTTTCAATAGCATCTAAGCTTTGTCTGTTTATGCCCTTAAAAAAATATTGGGTGCGTGTATTTGCCCAATGTGTTCGATCAGCAGCAGTTAAAGCAGCTACTTTTTCTTCTCCAGCATATGGTTTTTCTGTGTTATCGAGAATTGATTGTATTTGTCTAAATGATTAAATATATATATTTTTTAAATATCATCACAAGAATTAGATACAAAGAAAATATTTACTCTTCAATTTCACAAGGATGAAGTATACGGTTTTGACTATAGATAATCACTTTAAAATATCGTCCAGCATGATACACTACTATGTGTCTACTATCGTTGTAATGAACAATCTTATCACTCACAGCACCAGGAACACGTGTTGTATTAAATATCCTTTCATATTGCCATGAACACAAAGGAACCAATCCTTGAACTCTTATCTACAAAGTATAAATATTGTTGAGTTATTATATTGCATTATATTTTTAACAGTCAAATTTCTAAATACCGGTTCAAGTTCTTGACGTTCAATCAGTCTTCTATACTGTAAACACTGCCAAATTATCATAGCAGCGCGTGCAGCTTGAATAGAAGTTGAATGTAACATTATGGCATCAGTACCATAAAAATTTGAATTAACTATTAAAGGTGTTCGACTTCTTAAATACACATATTCTTCCCACCAATCTGATACATAATTACTCGACCACCTATTAAAATCAAAAGTTCATCTTAATCATTTTTTAATTTATCAAACATTTTATCATAGGTATAATATATAAATATGGTACTTATAGACCCTATAATAATATTATTAAAGCAAATTTACAGTTTTCTGTGCAATTATTTAAGTGCCAAAAAGTATCTTTTTTAGTGCTAGAACTTACAAGCTCTGGTTATAAGTTATTAGTTATTACTAGAGGTCGGATTTATATTCTCTTAATATTCCTTTAAAATATCAGATATATGATGTTTTATGTCTTTAAATATACAAAATATTCTTTTAATATTAAAAAAAAAATCAGTTCAAATTTATTTTTTATTAATTTGGTTTTAAATATATTTAATTAAATTAATTTTACAAAAACAATTAATAACTATATATTGTTCGAGGGATAGTCGTGAAAACAACAAAATAACCGATATGCTAGCGCAATCGATAAGGAATACCTGGAGATTAATTTTTTATTAAAACCCAGAAATAAATCATTTAATGAACATAGTATTTATCCAAGTGCTGATATACATGAAATATGTTCATTATGTGCCGGACTTTACAAAAATATTCTCAAATATTCTATAACCCCAAAAATATGTTTTTTATGAAAAATAAACTTTTTCCTATGAATTTTGTGTTTCATGATTCGTAAAGACTTCTCACTCCCATTTAACTGTATACACTAGAAACAAATATGTAAAATCATAAAAATCCGACCACTAGTTATTACATATGCTCTTATATTATACAGAATATAGTTAATTCTATCTGTCAGTTCTTTTTGTTACACTGTTGTATAAGTTTAAGGAAATAACTAAGTTTATTCTAACTAAAAGAATATTTATACATAGTATTAACAGAAAATGTAGAATGAATCTTATAAGTCACACATTAATGGAATAAATTTCTTTAATTAACGGGACTATTAATGTCTATGGTTAGATCATAAAAGATAAAAGAAATTGATAGTTATGAGAAAATACTTTAACTCAAATGCTTTAAAGCACTGATAAATTGGAACATTAAAGTAGTTACTTTTGTTTATCTGTTTTAATAAACAAATGTATAACACTAATTATAAAAGGTACTTCTATTATTTCACATTAGGTAATGAATAAAATTACTAATATGATCATACATTTTATTAACAAGGCATTTTTAATTACTAACAATATATTTGAAACCTTAACTATATTTCTACATATAAAACATACCAAACCTATTTAATAAGTGTATATTTATAACAATAATCAATATTTTCTCAAAAACCATTTTTACAGAATACAAGTGATTTAAATTGTTCATGCAATTTCATCAATCAACAACTAAACACAAGTGAAAATTAAAATAAAATCACTTTTCTGACTTCCCAATAACTTTAAAAACTATTAAATGTAAGCGAAACTAATTTTAACAAAGTTCCACCACTCATTTGTATTCTAGTTTAACCCATTTTTTATTTTAATAGTTTCAAAAATGATTGAGGTCATTTATAAGAACTTTCATAATGGTTATAAAACAATTATTATATAATTATATAATGATTTAACTACTAAAATGTATAGCTAAAAGATAAGAAAATTCAGTAAATCATAATTAAAATAAGGTAATAATAAAAATATTATTTAAATGACTCATAACATTTCAAGATAAATAAATATAAAATAAATACCATGATTTCAACCACAGATATCGTTGAAGCTTGACTGCTATACCTTCTTCAAATTCATTTGCTAGCTTTACCATACTTTCATACTCTGAATCGTTCATTAATGGACGGACACTTTTTAAATACTGTAATAAAATACAATATTAAAAATAATAACTAAAAGTTTTAAGAATTAAAAATGTAATAACTTATTAGTTATTTAAAATAATTACTCTTTTCATAGTTTCATTAACTGGAGGCAATGGAAGTTTTGGCAATGAACCTTGATAACTGTAAAGTAATGGTTTCCTTTTCGAAGAAAGTAATTTTATACCTAAGGCCCAAAGTTTGGTTTGTAAAGACACTTTATGTCCTCCTCCCCTGCTTTCATACATCCATCCTGAATAAGCAAATATGTGAATAATATATTAACATATTACATATATATCTTAAATTATGATTTCAAATAATTACCTTTATACATTAACATGAGCTTAAAGGTGTATCTCACTATGTAAATTAATATTAACCAAAAAGTTAAGGATAAAATAAAACAAGATACTATTTGCCATATGTAGGATGTCCTAAAAATAAGAAACATAATAATTTTAAATTATATTCAGTTTTAGAATACAAATTAGTAATTCACTTACCCTGGTAAATATTGTAATATAATGTCTGTATATTTAATAAAAGCATTATTGGCATAACGAAGAGCAAGCACAATACCCATCATAGCCCAAAGACTTTGCAACGGGGCTGGAAAAACTCCATTGCGTACATTGTTCTAAAATTTTGAAACAAATTCAAGATTCAAAAGGATAACGTACAAAAATTTTAATCTTAGAAAGCAACATATATTGAAATATTACACATACTTTAAACCTGGCTAAACGCTTTTTCCAAGAACGAATCCCAGATGCCCAAACTAAATGGAGCACTTCCCGATCAAAATTAACATCCCAACCTTCATGGGTAATCGAAAATGAAAATGCAACTGCCGAGTGGGCTTCAGCCATGATAATTAAAAATCTGAAAAGAATATTTTAAAAATAAATTGAAGTATTATAAAAAGGATGAATATACAATTATTATATTTGTCGTATTTCCTAATATACCTAATTATATCTCAAGTTATAAAATATTCAAATCAATCAAGAATTTATCCATCCACAAAAATGTATTAGGCACTAAATATATTTCATTAAGTTACATTATTGATACATTTTATTGTCTAATGAAATTAACTATAATTAGATGTATACACAAAGAATTCATCTTTTAACAATAAAAACAAGGTAAACAACTCAAGACAGATGAACCAAACTTGAATTTGGTTTAGCTTGCCTAATACACTAGCCTTGTAGTTTTATCAAGGTTTTTTCTGTTTATAGTTTATTTGAGTATACTATGTACAGTCATTTTACTTCCTCAAAAATGAAGAAAAAACACTTTCAAATTATAGACCTACTTATTTGTTTGGGATTTAATAGGTACTTCTGCACTTTTTTCATAATCTTATAAACCTATTATATAAGAATAAAACATTGCTCATACCATTAATATTTAATACATTTACTAATTTTTTAATTTTTTATTTCAGCAATATTTTGTTTTTACATAAGAAATTGCATAATTATACAAACAAAATAGGTGAATAAATTATATTATACTATCACTAATATTATAGTATATACCTACTATATTATGCAATACATGATTTATTCTTAATCAATTAAAGAATATAATGAGCACTAATGAAATTATACTCTTAATTACTCAGGTGGGAAGGTATAAAAAGCATTGAGTATACCACCCATTTAATACATTTACTATGTATATCAAAATTAAATTCGATGTTTCTCGCAAGGCAAAAAAAATAAGTTTTAAACGCATTTAAACTAATTTTAAGTTATTACAAAAGCCGTTACTGAATCAATTTAAAGATTTAGTAAGTAAAAATATTTGAAATGTACATCTCAAAAATAATGTATAATAATTAAACCGAATGTTTATTCTTTTTCTGTGCATTATTGTCAATTAACTATTCCAAAGATATTTAACACAATGATTTGAATGAAGCAAAATTCAACTGACTTTTGAAAGCTACCAATTATTATTTTCAGGCTCGCTTTTTTTTTTGTTTTTCATAATTTTGCCAATAAGTATTCTCTTTTACAAGAATCTAACTATATACAGTAATAGGAATGTAGTGCAAATCGACATGGAAAAAATTAAGACTTTGTTAAAAATAAACGATAGTGACATTTACAATAAGAAATAATCTAAGATAATTAGAAAACAAACCTAAGAAAATGAGTAATCTACAAAAACTGAAAACAGTCAAGTATAATATTACATTACCATAAAATAGGTCACCTGTATGTTAAGTGTTTTGCGACAAACAGAATTTTAAATTATTAACAATCGACATTTAGATTTAATGTTATGCAAATTAATTTGGTTTAGGAAAAACAATTGGCTTAACGTATACATGTTGTTATAAATATATCATATGAATTATGCTTGCATTTTAATTAAATAATACAAATGAATTGATGATAATTTAAATAAAATACAGTGACATTGATGTCCTAAAATAGTAAGTAACATTAATAATAATTAAATTAATTGGTCTACACAAAATGTTTTTTTTAAGCATGTAAGAAAATTATAATATTGTACTTGCGTACTGTATACCAATAGGTACTAGGACCTACCTTTTTCTTTAAATTAAAAATAAATAAATATACAAATATATACCTATAAGCTTTAGTTCAATTGAATTCCAGCCACAGTGAAAATAATATTTAGGTAAAGAAATACATTTATTTAAAACCAAACAATTGGTTTGGTCTAAAAAGTTAATGATATATTTAATTCTCACAATTTGTCTGCATCAAATAGATGTGAAATAATGAATAATAAGCATTATTATTTATTATATATGCATACTCGCCTGCTTAATAACTAAAGGAATTAGACCGTTTAAACAAATACAGTAATTTAATTCAAAAATTGTGAATTTAATATAATATTGAGACAGGCGAGAGGCTCTATAAATCAAAATAGCGGTGTTTGTGAAATATTTAGCGAAAAATAATTACCCCACAACGTATTCACAGCACGTCAGGAGGTTCAATCGCTCAACGCCACTGTGTTTAGATGGTGATCATTGAAACGTATTTTTGTTTTTTTGTTTTCTTCTGTCTGTCTCTCTTTTAATAGAGAACGAAAAACGAACGGAAAAGTGAAAGTGAAGACAATAATAATAATAGTAAATCCCAGACACAAACCTGGGACGTTCACACAACGTCAACGAACAGAAGCGTCTGAAACACTGAATAGCGATAGCGATAGCGAATACCGAGTACTGAAATAATTATTGATGTCTGGTAATATTATAATTGTATCTATGACTGTTCTTGTCTCGAACAATAATATAAACAATAAAAATAGAAGTACCCAAAACATGAAGATAGCTGTTATCACATGTCAGTAATCGACGTTCTCCAAATCACAGTGATATAAATAAATGTATATCATCTGTGATACTACAGTTGTTGGGTAAGCATTCGGTGATACTTGTAGTGCTATCTATGTGAAACAACACAACTTCCATTTTTATATATATTTTTTAATTTATTATGTTCCTGTGTCCTGTACTCGTGCTCCTTCAAAAATCATCTGAAATCGAGGCAGGGACGATTATCTGGAATTCTGAATGCAGTCTTTAAAATACCTAGCCAATTTGAAATGAATTTGAAATGCCGAATTTTCAAATGTCAAACAAATTTTCCCTGCTGTCGACTGAAAGCTTATTATTACCGCAATGCTACCGAGTGGATGGGTGTCACGCCCCTTCCAATCACGAACATCTATTTGTTTACCCCTGAATCAGGGCCGTCATTACTCATTTGAGGGACTTTTAGTATACTTACCTAACCTACCTATTCTTTAATATACAAGTTTGAACCTCATCTTAAAATATAATAAATTAAATACCTACTTACTTTATATAGGTAATTGCGCTGGTATTTTAAAAGTACCATGAACTAATGAAAACGGTTTTTTTTTATATATTATATCTGAAAATAAGGAGAGGAATTCTTTAGAGACTATACTCTCAAATTAAATAGGTATAAAATATACCTATTTATTTAATGTAGGTAGGTATATAAAATATATATATACAAATCAGAAATATTATAATTCATTGTCCAATTATTGTTCATGGATTAATATTCTATGTTATTTATTCACGTTGTATGTGCTATATAACTGATGTGAGCTCTGTACATGTATCAGTTAAATTCCAACGATTTAAATTGCAAGTATGACGCAGATTATCTACACATACCATTTCGTTTCCTATCATGGCGCAGATTACCAAAATTAATATTGAGATGTGGTGAAAATTACAAATGTTTTTTTTTTATATTTGATTGCTGATTACATTAGTAGTTAGTACGCACCACGGTAGATTATAATTATAATTATAATCTACCGTGGTACGCACTCAAAATATTATGTATTTTATGGTGGTGCAAAATACAATCTCCAAAACAATAATAGGTATTCTTATCTAAGATAAACGGATGTGGTGGCTACGACCGCACATGTATAGGTAATTGTAATATAGTATATACAAAATGATTCACATTATAGCAGTTATTCAAAATCTAATTTTTGGAATTTCAAAATATCCTTAAAGGCCATATTATTTCCTAATTCTTTAGATTTCTTGTACTTCTTAAGGAATTTCCAGTGAAGATCCAAACTTCTGTTAACCTGAACACCACAGAACACTACTTAAATAGTAAGAAACAAATTAAGACTTTTAAAATATGGTGTTTGAGAATATATTACCAATTAAAGAAAAAATGGGTATAAGTTTGATGGGTGAATCACTTTGTATATATATATTAATTATATATATATATATATGTATATTATTATATATCTAAGCGACTATGCGTAATGCGACCATGACGTAATGAAATGTAAAAATATTGGTAGGTATCTCACGTCTTAGCATTAAATATAATATGGAAGTTTACGATTGGACTACTAAACTGTGTAGTGTGTACCTAAACACTATATATACATGTCTTAGCATAAATTAGACATTTAGTAAACTAACTTACAATTTATTTTAGGTGGTAATGCAAAGCATATTACTTACATAAACTTTTACTATATATTTTAATATACTATAGATTATGTTTTTATTGGCTATGAAACTATTTTTATTTTATAAATTATAATTAATTATCAAACAAAAATAAAATAAAATACTAAAATACCGTGTGTCTTTTACATGTTTAAGTCGTACAACGTGTACACTACACTGTACGTTGTGCCTATAACCTAAAGGTAATATATTATAATTTATGATGAATAATTATGTAAAAATATCAAACTTTACTATACAACATAATATTACCTAATGGCCAATCGAGGTACACACAAAACATACACACATACAATAAACACTCATAACAAATAAGTAATAACTTAGGTAGTACAATAAAGTACCTTCCTACCTAGTACCTAGTACCTACTACCTATTATGCCATTGAGTATAGATAGTACTACCTATCTCAATGCTATTACTTGGGTATTAGTAAGTTATTATATTGCAGATAATAGATTATTAGATCTATTTATATTTTGTGCTGGCTGTGATACATAATTACAATAACAATAATTATAACAATAATAATTATCCAAATTTAAGAATAAGTACCTATACGACTATACGTTCTAAAGCATAATATACTTACTATAATGACCCTACTATATAGATACACATTTGCGACATTGTACACTGTATAATAATTATAAAGTGCGACAGTCTGTCCGTATGACACGTGTTTCCTTCAATCTATTCTGAAAACTGGATCAAACTCTGAAACTAGTACAAAGAGTTACCTTGTTAGTTGTTAATTATAATAGCAAATAACAAGTCACAACTATAGTCTATGGATATTACCTAGGTACCTACGCTTTGTTTTGAGCTCTTTTTATTGTAGCCGCAGTTAAACAAACATCATACATGTTATGTTTTATCTTCATAATATGTCATCTCCTTAATTTCGTGTCAGACTTCATATTCATTTCATCTGCCAATAAGCAGCAATTTGTATTGCTTTGTCTTCATATTAATTTTACCTGACAGTAAACGGCAATCTGTGTTGCTTTGTCTGAGATGTCAGTGTTCGTCATAAAAGCATCCTTCCCGCATAAAGTCAGCACTAAAATAAATGATCTGAGTCTATATGAAATATAGGTATTATAATATATAGGTATTTCATACTTCTTACCTACACACAATACTGAATACACTAAACAGGGTGATTTTTTTTTTCTATCGTAAACCAGACAATATTACATTATCTTAATTTGACGACTCGAAATAATAATATAATATAGCCTTATATAGGAACCAATGATTTTGTTTTAACTTTCAATGTTAAAATATTTGAATTGCATTATGTTAAAGTGTGAGTATGTCCTTAAAAGTAAAAATTAAGTTAAATTGTAAATAATTAGTATCTAAAATAATAATTCCATAATAGTAGATACTACCTATTTTTTTATACATAATAGAACATTTATTACTCAAAAAAATTTGCTAAATATTTGTGATTATTACGAATTTTATCAAAATTCTAAGTTCAAAAGCTCATAAAAAATTATTGTGTATTTACGCTCAACTTTTTTTTTTAATTCCCACTAACAACAAATTACGAGGCACCTAGCTTGTATTACTTTTACAAGTTTTTTGCGAAAAATTTTTTATCGACTTGAGTTTAAAAAAAACCTTTAATAATCGAAAATTTCATATGCCTATAAATAATTCAACACGAGTCAAAATATTTTGAAAATTTTTATGGTGTATAGAAAATTCCAACACAAACATTCAGTGTATATTTCATGTATCTACTGTCATTTTATTTAGAGTTACACTAAAAACCAAAATTGATTTTTTCGAAAACTGGTTTTTCGTAAAAATTCCCGTTTTTCCTTAATTTTTTGTCGGTTTTGAAAACTTTAATGAATTTTAAATTTTGGCATCTCGGTTGCATCAACTAGATTCACTTCCTACCATAAAAGTTGATGTTAAAGAAAATCGAAGCACTTTTACAGTTTTACTGCCCCAAACTGCGCTGGCCAACACAAAAATAAATAAATAAAAAAACACACATCATTGTAAAATCAATACAGTCATCGTTCCGCTGAGAATCAGAAATATAAAATATAAAAAAACCTATGAGATCAGAGATTCATTAATATTCTTACTTCTAAATTTTAATATTTTATTATAGGTCAGTTATAAATTATAATATAAATTTAACATAATTAAATGGATTATTTATTCTGAACGTACAATTTTCTATGTTATTTTTATAAAAAAAAACATTAAGCTCGAAATATAATAAGTATGAAGGATAAAGTCTATATTGGCTTGCATAGAATTAATTTTTAAGATTATTTAAATTAGTAATTTAAGGCGATAACTGCAGTCTCAAATAAGTGCCTAGCCAGATTGAAATACCATATTATTATGATATAATTTGTTGAACTATTGCCAAATAAACAGTTTTAAGTAATTTAATGCTGAATTCACTGTAACCTAATAATTAATACTCCATCTTCGTACGATTATCATTATCATTTATCAGTCATCAAGAAAAAAATTAAACCACATTTGTTACATTGCAGTGGTCCTTATTACGATGTTATTACATGCGATATAATTTACTGCCTACGTAGAATAGAGCATAATATAGCAGCATCTAGCGGTCTGCCGCACTCCAATTATGACTAAATTTAGAAGCAATGATTGTCTATTCTACCACTTGACGGCTTCAATCCGAACATTTATTATATTATTATGTATGGCAGGTCGATTAGCATTCGGTTAGAGAAGGTTGAGACCGTGATCTCGGTCACACAAACACCACCCCCCTCTAACTAGAAATACTCACCACCTAGGTCCTAGATTGAGCATGCATTGCTACTTACACAAAAGCAAAACATAAAACAAAATACCAATTCTCTAGTCTAGTCATAGGTTCACGTCTGAATATCTGTTAATGCCATATAGGCCAACCGACAAAGCAAAGTAAACCATAGCCCTCCTTGGAGGTCTGAAAAGTGTCACACACACAAAACACACACCTGACTACCGTGGCTTTGATCCGAACTATAGAATTTGAATTAGTAGTCGTAATATCCCACCGGGTTACACAAAGAAAATGATGAATTATTGATGGTTTAATAAAAATCAGGGGTCACTAAGTCATGTTTATGAGTAGAGACATTAGAGCACAAAACCCAAAAAATAAGTTTTTGAATTTGAAAGAATGCTCAGTTCTAAGAAAAATGGTAAAGGTTTAATGTTTATAAACTAAAGGTTTTATTAAAATTATGATACTTCTAAAATCTTTAGCATAAAAATTAACACATTTATAAGTAAATCAAACATCAAAAAAAATTTTAGGAAATTTTGACATTTTAAAATTTATTATTATAATACAGGGTATCAATATAAGACCGCTATCTCTTCTATTTTCTATATTATGACTTATGCAGATTAGATTTGAAATTATGTCTAAAGTATAAAAACGGTAATACGGTTATGAACTCAGCCAACCACATATAAATATGGTTATTTTGATAAAACTGTAGTAACTATAGTTATTTTTGATTATTTATTGTAAAAGCCCTTTGCTCATTAAATGGCATATTGTTTTTGAGGTATAAATATTCTATGAGCATTATTAACTTAAGAGGATATTTTTGAAAACGAATGTTTAATGTAGTGGGCTACACGTACAATGGATGTATACAGAAAAACTAAGCTAAAAAAATCTAGGAAAATATTCCAAAGTATCCCGGCAAAGTAGAACAAATCAAACGTCTATTCTATGTTGTATTATATGTATAAGAATATTATATTTGATTTACTATGATTGTATTTAATTCAATTAGATACACATGCTTAAATAAAAATAAATAAATTATGTTTAAATTTCCATCATGGTTATATTATGACAATAAATGTTATTATACAGGTTTGAAATTAAAGATACGTTTATGCACAAAATGGCCAGTATTAGGTACCAGCTTGGAGCTTTACATTCTTGCGAGCAGGTTAATTAATCAGTAAATCTTTTTTTCATAAAAACCGCCTTACGAATATCAGAATATAACATTCTTATTGAAAATATTATTTTCTATAAAGTCAAAACTGATGAAACTTATATCGCTTACAACCGTGTAATACTGTTTTATTTTACTATTAATATATTTATATATGCATGTACAAAGAACAAAGAACAGAATTGGGTAAGTTGATGAAAATAATTAACGCAAGTTAGGTGTGTCAAGTTAAGTGAACGCAAGATCGTTAGGTTAGAAGTTAATAATTAATAGTTAACTAATAATAAATATAACTCATTAACTCGTCAAATTTAAAGCTAATATGGAAAATTATATTAATTTAACTCAGTTAATCTACTTTTTTAGTTAGTAGGTACGCGAATCACATAAAGAATATTTTGTGTCCATCTTATAATATAATATATATTATTTTATTAGAAACATTTTTAAACATTTTTATTTTATTTAGAAATAGAACAGAAACTAAAGTATTAGTGACTATTATAGTGTATACCTATTACCCATCATTTGTATTTAAAACCCGTGTACAGTATTTAGTGTCCTATAGTAATTACCTTATAATTTATATTAATGTATAAAGCTAAAAATTTCAAAAACACTTGATAGGTTATTTTTAAATCAACTAAAACAACCGTATTGTTAAAAGTTATTTCAAAAGCAAATTAAAATAGTTCAATTTATAAGTTCATTAGAAAATTAATCAACTAGCAAGATTAAAAAGTTTAAAATCAAAAAAACTGTTTAGCTTAGTTGACGTTTTAACTAGTCAATGCCCACTTTTTGCTTTTTATAATTAAAAGTAAACAGATAACTCATTGAGGTACGTACAATATATTTTTATAAACAGGTGGACTGTAGGTACACGATATAATATGCCCATAGATAGATAAAGGGAATAGTCTGACTATATTACCTATACTCTGTTGCTAAATATTCGATATCGTATAAAACAATATAAAATCTTTATAGTTACTGTAAATCGTTGCAGACATTAATGTTTGTTTATAGAAACCATAACAATAATACAAAATAATGTGATAATATTTATGATACTTATGTTAGACTGGTATTTGTTTCTAATTTTAATGCTGATAACCAGTAAAGCTGACTGTGTGTAATAGATCACACGATTTTGTTTCAGCAGCAAAATTGCAAAATACACCATCGGCACTTAGCTGCACAGATAATAATTACCTATTATGAATTTGTGGATGACTTCTAACCTATTATCATCTACCAAATTGGTCTATATACATAAATGAGTAGTATGTAACTCAGTAACTGCATAACATGTCATTATATATACCTATATAATTATATAAATAATAAATATATATGCATTTTATGATATAATATTAAGCAGCTATGAATTATGAAATAATAATAATTAATTAATACACAATTATTTTTCACTGACATTTGATCCTCATAAATATTTCTGCTATGTTCAGGTAAAAAATATTAAATCTTAAATAATATTGCGAAAATACCGTAAGTGGTGCGCAAACACTACAAACTGTAGTTTGTGATTTAATATTTCAGGCAAGCATAATCAAATCCTACCTGTATTATTCATCTCGATTTTCAACTTAATATCTAATTTTTATATTTTGGAAAAGAACAAATCTACCAAAATCAATATTATAATAATATATTATATAAACATATGGTACATCTGGTTTAAGTGTATGACTGCAATGAAATACTAAATTGTATGGTATTATACATCAATAAAAATAATATACTATAATAATTTGGTTGTGATGATTGCTAAATGAAACACTAAAAATATTAAACAATTATATATATTTCTGTCACGCCTGCAGTTTGCACCGAAAATTTAGTTTTCGAATACGGTTGGAGCGTTGGTAAAATTGAAATCACCAAAAGTGCTGGGCACAACCAGACACTGAAATCTATACCATGGTCCTTACAAACATACAATTTTGGTTACATCTTATATTCATATTATAACTTCCTCAGATGACGCGCAAACGTTTTTTAATATTTCAGGTCATGTTGGACACGTTGTATTCGGCTAGAACGCTAGACAAAACGTATAAAGGTATTAAAATAATACGTGTGTGATTAATGATTATAACTTATAAGTTGTAACAAATTTGATTTGGAATTATTTATCACAACTCACAAGCGGTTCCATCCTGAACATTTTTCTTTCGTGAAATAGTCTTCGTAGAATAGGTAGTCTGGTTGTTGCATAGACCCCTGAATTACCTTTGCCGTGATCGACAAATTCAAACCCGAACGAGTGACCAAAAATAGTTTGTGTGGCTCGTGCGGGAAGACAATTTCACTTCCCACCCTTACAGCACAAATACACAATATGTACCTACTATTATGCCTTAAAGTTTGAAAAATAAAACTCCCAATTTTTTAGTTACAACTTAGAGATAACATCTTATTTAAGTATCCTTAAATATATAAATGTATTAGGTAGGTACCTAACTTACATATGTTAAGTACATGCTTATATAGTTATATGGACTGAGTGGACTGTAGTTAAAGTAGATATATATATATATGTGTGTATTATCGTTTTTCGAAAAGTACATAATTTAAATACCAAGAATACAGTAAACGTATTATATGCCTTATACTATTAACCAAGTGGTCTATATTTCAAAGTCTTTATAATATAATTGTTGCAGAAATAATATAACATTATAATTGAGCTATCTGAACCGTCACGGTTACATGCAGTGCAATTGTTTGAATTTGTATATGTTCAAATTGTGACAGTTTTGATTATCAAATGTTGAAATGTATCTACTTCAAGTTTCTTGCATTTGACATCCTCCTCCGATACGGTTCTACGGCTAAAAGTAACGGAAATACGACTACTACCTAGTCAGAAATTATTGGATGCAGGACAATTTTCAAATTTATTATAAATAGCCGGAAAACATTCAAAAGTAAACATTACTCACTAGTCACGGATGCAGTTGTGAACATGGAAAGGTCTTATGGTATTGACGATTATCAACCATCCAGAGGCAATGGGTAAG
This sequence comes from Myzus persicae, assembly GCF_001856785.1. Lineage (NCBI taxonomy): Eukaryota > Metazoa > Arthropoda > Insecta > Hemiptera > Aphididae > Myzus > Myzus persicae. Next base: position 228,657 of record NW_019103864.1, read on the forward strand.
TAATAATAATAAATTCTATAAAACAACTATAAATAACAATAATATAGTTTTAATTAATTAGCTTCTTAAAATAATTTGTACAGTTTAATAAAATATTGATTTAATTTAAACTAAATTAAAAAAATTCCAATGTAACGCTAAAATAATACATCCTTAATCTATGCGAGATACTTTTATTGATATTGTTAATTGTTATTAATGACATTTGAAACAATAACACACACTATTAACTATGTTTAGGATAAACAGTATTGTTAAATCAGTTAAAATGTAATACATATAAGGTACCAGTGTAAATAATATTATTTATTCGACAACTTGTTCCATAGTATCTACACAAAGTCAATTAGTTCAAATTAAGAAAATGTTTGTTTTTCATGCATAATTTAGAATACCTAATTACGTACTCGGGCTTATTATTAACTTGTAATGTATTTGTTTTTTAATTTAAGAACAATGAACCAAGAAATCTTATTGATACACAGTTAATATCCATGTTTAAAATAATATAATTCATTAATTTTAAATGAAATGTTCAAACAATAAATTTATATTTTTGTTATGACGTCGTTTTGTGGTTATATAGTCGGTTGTGATATGTTATATATATATAATATATATAGTATTATAAACACAATTTTTTGGTAATATTCTACTCGTATTTTTTACTTAAATATCATTTTAGATTATTCATTGATTTTTTTTTTATAGTTTAGGTTTTGGCCTAGAACCGTCAACATTTATATCGGTACTGGCATTTCTGGCGTTTCTGCTACATGCGCTATTAATACTACTCATACCTACATTGAAGTCATTTTTCGGAGGGCCCTTTTTCGGCCACGGGTATGCCAACGGGATCGGCTACAGTAATGGATTCGGTGGTGGCGGTGGTGGTGGAGGATTCGGAGGCGGTCCCGGATTTGGTGGCGTGGGCTATGGAGGTCTGCAAAACGGAGGCTACGGGGCTGGCGGTGGTTTCGGTTATGGGGCCGTTCCATCCATATTGGGTGGCGTCAACGGCATATTGGGGACAGGACTGTTGGGCACCACGGGGTTATTGGGCACGGGGCTGTCTGGGCTGTTTGGTCCTGGGGTTGCAGGCTTAGGGGGGGCTGCACCAGCGGCTGCTGCGGCGGGAACGCCGATTACCCGTGGTGCGAGCAGGAGTAGAGCGGTCGACGGAGAAAACAGAACGTGGGTGTCCGAAGACGAGACGCAAGTGAGTTAAAATCAAAAAATAGTCATAATCATGTATTTAGGTATACTTAAACAAATAACATTGCCCCCCTCCCCCACCCTCTGAACATCAATGAGCGAATTTCAGCTTCAGTAAAACAATATCATATATCTATATGTAAATGTAGCCTATGTACCTAAAGTATATGCGTATTTCTTTGAACTATACCCTGTTTCAAAAGATAATATAGGTATCGTTCTTTTCAACTTCCACGCATTTGTTGAGTATACCTATTATGTTTGAAGTTTTGAACAAATTTAATTGAAAATATTATATTATATATGTATACAATATAATATCTACACATTATATAGTATTAAGTATAGGTCCTATTAAATAGGCGTTTATTGGGAACAAAACGCACGTAATACAAAAATATATTTCGTTTTACAGGTTAAACCTATAGCTGAAGTAGGCGGGTCAACGGGACGAAGTATGAAGGCAAACAGATTGTTGAGTAAATGTAATTTTTACTTTTGTTTACTTGGCAAAACTAAATTTGATCATATGTTAGTGTTACGAGAACGTAAATAATAATATATAACATAGTATATGGGTAAAGGGTTATATAAGGCGTGTCACGACGTGTTTGTCCTCAAACAGTCATACTTACCAAATATAATAGTATAATATACGCAAAAATACCTAAGTGGCTGTGTTGTCACTCATCGCAACTATGTATATAAATGTATATTTCACTTTAACTCGCCGGCTCCTGCCAAAATTTAGACTTGCACAACTATTTGAATAGGTACCTATGAAAAATTAAAATTTATCATTTTACTTTTGAAATATTTACATAAGCTGTTTAGATTTATTGTGTTGTATTATTAAGAAAATTACTATGAAAACATTTTTACCAACATTTTGTATTAACTATAATAATTGGGGCCCTGTAAATCTATAAATATAATAAATAACAATTTTTCAAAATAAAAATGGTATGACAGGGACAAACACGTGAGAGACATGCTATACATATGATATAGGTACAATATAAATAAGCACTCAACATAACATTATGCATGATATTAGATGTAAATTATTATGCACAATGTATAGGTAGGTATTTAATGTGTATAATATGTTATCATACAACAATGTAACTTGAAAGTATGATGTTCAACGATAAATATGTGGTCTTTATAAGACATTTACCAATAAAAAATCAATTGAGATGCCTAGCTGTAAAACACGTTTTTATATTAAAATCTAACGTTTAAATTTAATTCACGTATAAAATAAGTTCTAAACCATAAAAATATAAGGAATATAACATTAGCTATAATTTTTCCATTTTGGGCGCTGTCTTTATATGTGTATAATTTAACTCAAAGCATTTTATGTTAACTTTAAGAACATATCTTATACCTATTAAATTATTACTATACAATTGATATTGACTAATGTACCTCACCTTCCTTGGAAGCTAAACGGTCAATATTTAATAAAATATTTTTAGTAGGCATAATTCATTGCAAAATATTAATGAATTTGACTTATAATTTATATTGATCTTTTTGGGAGTTATAACTTTTAAGTTTATACAAAGGTGGAAGTTATTTGCTAACCTATATTTAATGTTAGTTAAAATGAGAACCTAATTTTACTTAGAATTAAGTTTTTATAAATATTATGATTTGGTATTTCGGTACATACTAATGTTCAATGCAACAAAATATTGTTATATTAATGTAATAAACAATTATTATTGTACAACATTCTTTTACTACAGCTGAATGGTTTCCTAAAACCAACTATTTGTGCTAACTATGTATTAATTGTAAAATAAAACCATACATTTTTTTTTAAATACACAGTTTTACATTTAATTTATGTCTCAAATACTGTGGACCTCTTCGATCCAAAAGCTCCAAGTCCCGTTTATAATATATTACTGATCAAGTTGCACATAATTTATGTCTATAATATAGCATTATAATAGAACACCACTCCCATTCCTAGACCATCCCTGTTAATAATTTATGCTAATAAGCAATTTTTTATGAATTATAATATGATATCAACATTAAAAAATGTAAAATATATCTTTTCAAAACGGACAGTATAAATGGAAGGTGCATTAAGCTCCACACAGCGTAACAATGTCACAGCTAAAAATAATAAAAAATATGACAAGTTATGATGACACGGTGAATAATATTATGTTAAACAAATAGATAAAAATTAAAAAAAAACAGACTGGCAGCAGAAAAAAACAGTACCTACCAAGCGGCAATCGGTCAGAAACCCGTATCTATAATACGCATTTTCCTACTTAATTTCTTCTGTATATGATTGAGTAGGTATATTACTACAGCCTATGTATCTACAGTCTATAGACCAGCGGTTCTCAAATTTTTTTTTCGCGTAGTACGGACCACTTAAAAATAGAAAGATACAAACTTTACATAGTTAAATACATTTATTTTAAATAAAATGCAGTAAAATACTACGGTATAGTTATTATTTATTTATTAATACAAATTGATTAGTGTTTAAAAACTAAGGTATGAATTAAATAACAAATTTTCAATGAGAACCATAGATTTGTGGATTTGATATTAGCGATGAAATATCTGGTTCAGTGTTACTTAAGACCTTCCATGTACCAACAGGTAGTCTTTCGCTTTGGTACCACAGTTTGAGAACCACTGCTATAGACTATATAGGTGCATATTCTATAGCCTATAGACTATATAGGTACATACTATTTGTCATATGCTATATACCCAGTATACGTAGGTGGTTTATCAGCTTATGGACAATTATGTAACGTTAAAAAATAACCACAAACTGCATCAGTCATAATATAAATGTATAAAACAAAATCTATAACCGTATTTTTTTTTATACTATTAATGTGGGTACGTAAAAAGTAATAACACTCTGTTAATTCTGATTTAATATTACCTACTTTTATTTTTTCTCAAATGTAGGTATGAAGCGTATAAGTACCTACAGTACTACGGTGTACCGGAAAAACAACAATAAATAATAATAATATTTATATTACCTATGTTTATTTTAATGTAAACTATTGTAATATTATATATATATATATATTGTTTATTAATAAATATACCGGCGGCGACATATATAGACTTAATTTCTTAAATTATTGTTTTTGTTTGTCTTTTATGCGTACCTATACCTATATACATATATTTCTTATAGAATAAAGGTATTAGAGTAAATCATTTAATATGATGTGGGTTTTATAAATGAGCTAATAAGTTGTTATTTTCGTAGGAATAAGTACATTGCGAAACTCGTCGTGTTTTGTCACCTTAAAGATGTTAAGGTCTCCAAGTCACAATGCCTAATAGACACAACATTATTCACCTAAGTGTTTAAGCATATTAATAAATTATACAAATTTATATAATGTGCATCGCAGCATAGATTAAAAACAAAATATTGATCAAGGCCGAATACACGCAAGGCACACCAGATAATAAACGTGTATTTGGTTGTCACGGGCATAGCCTTAAGGGCATATCTAAAATTCCAAACAGTATTATTATGAAAATCATAATAATGTATTTAAGATTAAAATTACATTAGTTTCATTAATTAAAAAAGAACATTTTATCGAATTAAATCTATTCATTCTCCTCTACATTAAAAATATAGTTAACTATTTATACAGTAATACGTGGGCTAAGAGGAAAACATTTTGAATTTCTCTAGGTTAGTTATAGTCATTGCTTTCATAATCACAGGACGTCTCTCACCAATATACACATCTGCATTCTGGACACTTTTATGTAACGTAATCTACTTAGTGTATTCGAGTGGTCAAAATTGAAAATTCCTAGAAATTTATAAAAGAGGCGGGAAAAACGAAAACAAATTTAGGAGAAACCGAAATTTTTACGCAAAACCAGTTTTGACAAAATTGATTTTGGGTTTTTGGTATACGGTAACGGGTTAGGATAGTGGTAACCTAACCTTTTTACGGTGTAAGTGTGTAACTCAAAAAAGAAATATAAAAAAATAGGTACATGATTTTTTAACCAAATGTTTACCTATATTAATATACTTATAGTTCAATAGTATTGTCTATAGAAACACGGTACAATTTTCAGAATACATATTGACTCTTTTTGAGCTTTTTATAGGCATGAGAAATGTTCTATTCATATAAGTATTTTTTTAGATTATTGTCGATAAAAATTGTTTTAGTTGAAAAATACTATAGATACAGTGTGCACGATTTCTGTGAACAGGCATTTGACGTTAACTAAGTTAAATAAAATGTTTAATTTTTATAGGCTTATGTAGTCAAGAATTGGGAATTGAAAAAATGGTTTCTCGTGAGTAGTTCATACTGTAACTAAAAAATCTAACTACTATGCCTTTGGAGTCTTTAATAATTGTTTTGTTATATTTTCATTTTCTTCTGTTTAGCGATCATACATTTATGAGATAAGAAGGCAAGGTGGATTGATTGTATATTACATTTTGACACACATATTATGACGTATGCTGCAGCAATCTTGTAGGAAACTGCAGCTGCTGGTAACCTCCTCGATCTTAAATCATGGTAACAACACAAAATAATGTGGTAATCTGGTAACACAGCTGTAGAATAGATACATATTACATAATACGTAATACCAGCCTGATACAGCATCCTTAACAGCAGGTGGTAACAGGTAACAATAGCAGCCTGTGCGATAGGCATTCATAATAATATTGTAGGTACCTAGTCAATAAGAATAATATATTTTTTTACTTCAAGACAGATCACTGATATAGGTAATATATTATAATTATTATTTTATTTTATTTTTAAATTGTAAGACAAATTCCCTGATACATGCCTAACGTGTGCTCATGTAATAACATTATGTTACGTCGCGTCTTAGGTTTTTTTTTCAAAAACTGTATCTGCATACGGGTGTACAGGTGCATTTCTTAAATCATTTGTGCTGTACCAACAACACTATAATAACCATTCGCCAGTAACATCAGTTCAATATCGACTTTGTGGGTACCTCCTTAACTACTAACTAGTAAGTACACCCTAGGTGCACAACTTCTTTGAAATATCACAAAACCGGTAATAATATACATATATAAATTTTTTTTTTGGCAAATCAGTCCATAACTACTAATAAATAATAATACGCAATAATTAATGATAAGTGTTATTTGTTATAGTATTTTATAAATTATATAGCAGTGTAGCGGGTATTAATGTATATTATCTATCATGTAGGAACATTGTTAATGATTTAATATTATACATGAACAAAATGTATACGCATTAATTCCTGGGATCTTTAATAATTTTGTTGATCATAATCTAAAATGTTGGGGATTATAAATGAAATTAATTTTTACTTATTTTAATTAAGTGGATTATTATATATTGCTTCATAGAAATTACTTTAAAAAAAGTAATTTTGTTGCAATAAATTGCTCTAATTTAAATAAAATGTAATGAAATCATTATAGCGTTACTGCAGAAGTGATTTTGCTATGTTACGTTACTACCCAACACTGCCTATTTATACAATTTCACTTTAAATATATAAATATTGAACATTTTGTTGGAAATTGTCCACCTCATAATATTTGAACAAAAATAATATTATGATATTGTTATTAACTATAAATATTATTATTAATTAATTAATTACAGGTAATTGTTATTAATTATATTAATTGTTGACAATATTTTTTTTTTTGTTTCCTAAAGCCATATAACATAATATATTACACTTCTACAATAGATAGGTATTGATATTTTGTTAAGTTATGGGCAGTATCTAATCCTTACACAGTTACACATCATACACTTTAGATTTAATTTACATTTAATACCTAAAATTAAATAATTTGTCAATTTACTAATATCAGTAGGTTAGCTAAGCAAAGTCAATGTGACACTACAAATGTTCCCATAGTTTCCTCCTGGTTAGTTGTATGTCACTTTTAACTAATATGAATTTAAGTTGCACTAATCTGTTGAACCAGTTTTTTTTTCTAAGAGTATACAGTCATTTTTTTTTTTTTTTTTGGTTTACCGTTTTAATTGCGTCCGCTATGCAATAGTACGACTACGTTTTTCCATTTTATTATTTTTAGGTATTTATATTTTGTTGAATTGTTCATAATACTCAATTAATAAGTTGTCCGCTTAATCATAACATTGGTTTAAAATTTGATCAAATTGATTGTAGCTACTTAAATTGTTTTTTATTTAGATATATTCAAACACTTTCCTTGTTTTATAAAATTACAAAACATTCACAAATATACCTAACCTAAATCTATACTTGTTCAGTTGTGTCATCTGATTAAATAAAATGCCAACAAAGCCTTTTTAATTCCAAATAGATAATATTTTTGTTTTTAATACCTGACCCCGATTCAAAGAAATTTAGGACATTAACTTCTTCATTAAGTTTAAATTATTAACTCCATGAATTATGATGTTTTGTCATACTCAAATGTTTTATTTTATGTAATTATATATAATTTTTAATAATTTCATGTTTTAACTTTATTATGTTCAAAAGATGAAAAAATAAATTGTAAAAATGATCTTTTCAATTACTTTGTAAACAAATATGAAAGCAATATTAATAAATGATAATCTTCAAAAAGGAGAACTAACACTAATAATCTAAAATTAATTCAGATTGGAATATTCAAAATTGATATATTATTACTTAGTAACTATTTACCTGGTTTTTAAAAAAAAAAAAAAACAATTTTTTCTTTTAGAATTGTGATATAATTTACATATGTGTATATATTTCTTTCTGAGAATACAAATATGTTAATTACTATTTTCACTCTTATGAATATTGCTCACAAGTTGTTTATTTTATTAAAATTGAATGTGATTTGTTTAACATTTTTTGTCATACTTTTAACAAAAATAGAAATTTCCATATAATATTTACTAAATACAAATCCGACCCATCATTATTTTAATAATTAAATATTTAACATGAAATAGTGATCACTGTTTAATCTGATAATACATAATATGCATTTATATAAAGATTAAATAATAACATAATATTAAAGTCTAAAAAAAAGTCATATAAATTAATATTAGTCTCAAATATTTAGTTTATGCAATATTACCGTATTTTAGATTGTACATTAATACAAAATACAATTCATATAAATTATTTTAATATTATCTTTGAGATTAACAATTAAAAATATCATTAGATATTGTAATATGTAAAGCCAAATTCAATGGGATAATTGTATTAAAATTTATTTACTAACATCATAAAACTAACAAAAAATTTACATACAACAATTAAAATTAAATTATGTTGTTCTATTGATAAAGATTTAGTAGTCCAGTCAGTTATGAACTTATGAAAATATGATAGTAAATCAAAAAACAATTAAAGTAAATTTAATTTATTTTAACATGAATTGCACATCTCATTATTATAACATTAAAATAATTTAGAATTTAGAAAAAAATGAGATTTTTCGCTATATAATGTACATTAACAATAGTTTTTGCTTTTTTTTCACCTAAAATCAAAAAATTAAATTAATATAGAACAGAGATTATAACAATAAATAATGTATGAGAAATAACATAAATTGTATACTAAAGTAGTTCAAACTTAAACATTTTAAATAAACACACCTAAATAAAATAGGAGTACCATAATTAAAGTTTTGTATTGTAATTTTAAAATAATATAGGTACATCAATTATTATTCATATAAAAAAAAAATTATAAATACCGGTGCTTGAAAAAAAAAGTATATAATCAAATGTCAATGAAAATTAAAGAGCTAAAATGTGATATTGTCTTTTTCTATAATGAATGCCAGTGAAATGAACCCTTTATTGGTTAAAAAAAAAAATTACTAAGTTATAATTATAAGTAATTGCTTACAATTAATGATCTAACCAAAAAACCTAATTAAAATAAAATACAATTGTTAGTTATAAAAATGAATCAGTTGGAAATAATTAGAGTATAAAAGTTATTCTAAATCCTCTATAATTTAGATATTGGCTACCTATCAATAACAGCTAAATTTCTATATAGCATTTCCGATGAGTAGCATTTTAACCCCATAAAAAGTATTAACGTTTGAGGCCGCACAGTGAACACTAAATAAATTATAAATTTATTATATAGTTAGGTATTAATGTTGTCAACTGCATCTTTCAAGTATGCTTGTAAATTTTGTTGACATTCATCACCAGTCCATTGCTGTACTAAGATATGTGTTTCAGACTCTAATGCTTTTGCCAATTTTTCTTTGGTTTCTTGTTTTTGAAGAGCTTTAGAAGTTATCATTGCCTAAACACAAAACAAAATTTAACATTATTTATCAATGAACAGTAGCATTAACTTAAATTATGTTATTTTTCAGTTCGAAATTATTGCAAAATAACCATGTGGATTAATTACATTGCATACACTTTGATAAGTGTAGTTAATGTGTATTGTATATCTACATTTACGACAGTTACATCCAGTAAAACAGATAATGCTGTATTCATATACCCAGGACAAGTAAATAAATTGTTATCCATTTGATATATTATTGAAAGAATAATAAATTTAAGGTTGTTTTCTTTTGTTAAGGAAAAAAGTGAACGAGACTTAGGCATTTGTGAACAACATAGTGTATGTAATATTGTACACCGTAGGTTTTGGTTTCCAAATCAAGTTGAACGTTTATGTAAATGCCCAAATCGTGAAGAATGTCCATGGAAGTGGAGCACAAATGATAATCTTAGTATGCCATTAGATAACCGCTCACAACTTAAGGTTTTTTAAATCATCACATACATACATACATATTATTAACCCAATTAAAATGAACAAAATTTAATTTAGTTTTGTAAACCTATTAACGAACTGCCTGACTGTACAATGAAATCCGATGAATCTATAACAATTATAAAAAGCAGAGAAGATAACAATGTTCAAATAAAAGCCAAAGTCCACTGCAATTGCCCACATCACACAACTTGGGCATTAATAAAACATGAACAAAAAGACCACCATAATGCAACTACTGATATAAGTTACGTTGAAGATTTATTCAAATGTAAAAAGGTAAATAAAATAAAAAATATTTTCTACATAATGAAAAAAAGTATATGCATTTAGGCACGTGTTCCATTTTAATTGTGGATATGTACTTTTAGTTAAAGGATTGCAATGCTGGAGAATTTTGTGGATTTATAAGAACAGACTACTACTCTACATACACTAAATGTACTTGTCCATATGGTCATTTGTGTATACACAAAGATAGAGAAGAAAGTACAACTTATGAAATGTTATTTTATGGAACATCATATCGAGCCGAATGTACACTGTTAAGTACTGAAATTAAATAAGTCTGAAGATTTTATTATTGCTCAAATCAACTACTTAAATGTACTTAAAGAGACTAATTTTTAATCTAATTAATGTCTGTAAGAATCAATTAATCCAAATTCAAATCAAATAATTTGATTTAATAATTATCATTAAGTTTTAAGTGAATTGTATTGAGACTTTTTTAATATAAAACTAACCTGTAATGACTGTCTAGCTAATGCTTTGACCAATGGTATTAATTCATCGTGGAATCGATCAGGCCACAGTGTTCTGGTTACTAGGCCATAATAGTGAGCTTGTCCAGCAGTTAATCGCTGACTACCCATAATCATTTCAGCGACTAAAAGTCTACCTAAAATAGTTGTAGCCGCACCTTCGGCAATATGACCAAGTTGTGTGTATGGTGTTTCAAAAGTTGCTTTATCACTAGCAAAAACCAAGTCAAAGTGGACAAGCATAGTAGCACCAAGTCCAACTGCTGCTCCATCCACACCAGCTACAAGTAATTTGGGAAAATTACTTAAGCATGAGATAAACTTCCTGTAAAAAAAGAAATACGACTATTAAATTGTATATTATTACTTTACATTTAGTAATATTAAAAGATCAAAAAATGGGTTTGGTTTTAAAATACTTATAAAGTTATACATTTTTTACTAATAAAATAGGAGTGATTGAGCCTAAGTTGTTGATAAATATTATCCAAGTTAACATGATTTTATCAAATAATATCACAATATTCTCAATATTTAATAAAACCTTAAAAAGATATAATTTTAACTTCATTTTTTATAGAATTAATTTGTTTAGCGAAATATAAGTAATATAGCAAAAAAATTATCAATTTCATATAATTAGATTTTTTTAAAATTCTATACAAATAACTATGCGAGTTAGTGAAGAATAATAACCATACTCAGTTCAACAAAAGAACACACAGTGGAAGTCTACTAAAATGGATTGGTGCTGTGTATTAACTACCTTAACTTTCACCGCTAAAATGTGAGTATAATGAGTAAAAAGGAGATGGTATAGTATGGAGTACCATTATAGTATTTCTATTTTATTATAGAGTCCTGCCATACAGATAAAACTATTTTTATGTATAATAATAATCCTTGGCTTTCTAGATATATATATACCAAAGTAGTCAAGTTTCATTGATTGCAACGTGTATTGATATTAGATAGGTTAGTAAAGTAAAATAAAATATATTACACTAACATTTAATTTCAATATCTGTTAAATTGTACACTGTATAACTAAGTCTTGTCTTATATTATTAACATTAAAATCTTTTTTCATTCTCTCTGTCACAGGTACGGAAATATTGAGAATATTTAAATAGTTACTACCCCGTAACAGGGATATAACATTAGACCGGCAACTGTAGTAGACAGAGCTGATATTAAAATACCAGTCACTTGCAGGGTCAGTATGTAATATGTATACTTAGTAGCAGTGTGTTCTCTCATTAAACAGAGTAAAGATAATAGATATACCTACCTAGTTGATAAACTGATGCAAATTTAGTTTACCATACATAATTAAACATAAAAATACAGAAAAAATACAAGAATTTAAGTACCAATTGGCAATTACACGCTCAATTAGAAATCCATATAACAAAACCCTTCTGAACTTTTACTTGTTATTAGCAATTTATGTGAAAATTGTAAATGGATTGAATAAACACTCCATTTTTATGATAAAATTCATAAATCATAGATCCAAATATGCAATATAAAAAATTGGGATAAGCTTTAAAATCTAAGGCATATAATATTAAAATTTAAAATATCAAAATTACTTAAGAGTAGATGAAATGTCTAAAGCTGCTTTTTTACATTTCTCTTGATCATCGTGTACAAGAGGCGCTACATCCAAACCTTGACAAAATATTCTGCCAGCTGAAGATACTAGAACCACCTTACAAGTATCATCATTTTCTAAATTATTTAACTCTTTCATCAATTCTTCCATAACCTATAAATAGATTAATAAAATACAAATTTTACAACATAATTATCCACTATCTATCAAAAATCAGGACTTACTGATATATTTAAAGCATTTTTCATTATAGTTGAAACTGGTGTTAATGTAATATGTACTACTCCATCATAACGTCTTAAAGTGATTTCATTATAAGTGGTATCTTCAACCTCTTTTTTAATGCTTTCTGCTAATGATCCTGTATAAAAAACAGAACTTAATAAAAACTATTTAAAGTTTAAAATTTTAAACATAAACTCTACTTACTCGAAAGTTTTGTTGATGCTGGTTGTTTTTTAGCTTTTTGGTTAGAATTCTTGGTTTTAACCAAACTTTTATTTGTTCCTTTGCTCTCTTCAACAAATGGCGGATCGCTCGAATTCATTAATATATCATTGGAGTTTTTATTTTTTCGAGTATATACTCTCAAGGCTTTTACAGGTGTGTGTTTTATAGGTGAGCTATTAATAGGTACAGCATCAGGAACTGGAAGCATTGGACTACCACCAACACTAGATGCTTCACTACTAGACGAATGTTTTCTAATGATTTTAGACTCATCAGCTGGAATTGTTTTCCTACCTGAGAAATTTCCCAAACACTTTATAGACTGATCAGAACCTTGTGAATCTATAGAAGTTTTTCTAGTACACTTATTCTCAGGTGAAATAGATGGAGTACACACATCTGAACGACGCCCAAGGCGATTAGATGACAACGCCGCAGTAGCTGGAGAACTCATTTTAAGCATGGCATTTTTAACTAATTTAGTTTTCAACATTAAGTCTTTTTTCTTGCGCCTAGTTGACGGAAGAATGTTCTTTGCATTATTATTACCAGGAGATCTTCTTTTTTCAAGGGAATAAATCATATTTATAGCTCCTTCATCACCTAAAAGACGATTAATTTCCCTCATTGTCCTCGCTTTAACGACATCATTAGTTTTAATTTCAGGCACAATTTCTTCTTCAGTATTCTCACTAACAATTTCATCAACTGGTTCCACTTTAATGATTGATTGACGTTTGTCTGTATATGATTTAATATATTGGTCAATAGCTATTTTAACTTCAGGTACATCATCAGGTGTTGGTTTCTTACGTTTCAAAACAGAACCAAGATCATTCTTGGCTAATAGTTTCTTATCAATTTCTATTTTTCTTTTAGCATAAAGAGAATCAAATCTTTTTGGTCTTGAAACTTCTTGGAGCTGTTTTAGAGCTATTTGTTTTTCTAACTCTGGGTCCAATTTTGGTTTAGATCTTTTAGTTCTAGTAGTGCTTCGGATTATTTTCTTTTTAATTACTTGCGGTTTTGGTGGTGTTGGTATTGGTGTTGGCGTTGGTGCTGATGCTGGTATTGGTATTGCCGGTGGTACTTCTAAAACTTGGTTACCATTTGTATCTGATGTTTCAATAGTCTCAAAATCTTCGAGTATAGCAATTAACTCTTCATTAGAAGATATTTTTTCATCATTTTTATCATCAGACACATTATTGACTTGTTGATCAGCAGACTGATCTAAAATTTGAAGGGTATTAGTTATTTGTTCAATATGTTTGGAATCATTAACTTCTATGGATTCTTTGGAAATATTATTGGATTCTTGAACATCCGGACTTTGAATATTGCTTAAATTATTTTCTATAGATTGTGTTGAGTTTGGTAGTTTAACATCTGGTTTGTTATTAAGATCTGGTTTACTAATTGTTGGTTTACTACTTGTATCTACATCTGTTTTTTCTGATTTTTTATTCGATAATTCATTTTTAGTATTTGATAATTTTTTGGGGCTTTTAGTTACATCTTTTGATTTCCCATCTGGAGTTTTTGATCCAGAAATGTTATTTGACAGTCGGTGTGATAATTTCATTGAAAAAACTTTGTCTGGCTTATCAACACGGGTTATTGGATACTTCTGTTGAAATCTTTCAAATAACTCCTTAGCAATTTCATCTTGGGTTACAATCTGGCTAGTCATGTGAATATAAGGTACTTTAACACCAAACCTAGGTTTTAACATTCGTTTTCCAGAACGAGGAAGTGTTTCCTCAGACAAAGATGCCATATCGCGTCCAGCGATATGTTGTGGAATTGTAACGGTTACTTTGTCTTTTGTTAAAACTAACGAACCATCAGCTTTTTTGGTTTCATTTACTAAACTCTTCGTTTTTATAGTTTTATTGTTAACTTCATTAATTTTGATAGCATCTACTTTATCCTTATCGGTAGATTCAGAAGTGCCTGTAATGTCAGATGTAATGTCATTGGTGATTTTAGCAGGTTCTTCCGTTTCATTTACTTCATTGACCGGCTCTACCACTTTGTCTTCCACATCAATAACCATTTGCTCGTCATCTTCCTTCTCCGCTGTCTGGTCATTGGACACGTTGTTCACAGTCGATGCGGAGACATCACCGTCAGCGACAGTATCAACCGATGTATCAACAGGCGCATTGCTCTCTTCGCTTGGAATTATTTCGATGACGACGTCGGTAATCTCCATTCGATCTTGCGAGTCGTCCTCGCACGTCTCTATGACGTCCATGCCGCTGGCGTCGTCCACGGTCACTTCGTGCACCTCGGGGGAGTCTTCCGCACCGTTCGCCTTGTCCAGGTCTAGCAGGACGACTTCTTCGCCGTCGGAATGACACTGGTAATCGTTAACTTCGACGACTTCCATGGCTGTGCTCGCCCAGCGACAACGAACGATCACGAGTCACGACAACAACAACAAAGATAATAACAACGGCCGGTTAGCGTTCGCGAGATAAGAACGTCGAAGTTGCGCAAGTCTTGGAGCCGTACTTTACTGGTCACTGACGTATCCAACGTCCGGCGGGACTCGACACGAGACGGACTGACCACCACTGATGGCCACTAAGCACCAGACATATTCGCTTGTCGTTAAACGCCGAGTGGTGCGTGCGAGGTGGACGGGTCTAACGTGCGTGCAAGACAAACGCGTCGCACGCTAGGCGGGCGGACTGTTCGGCGTCGGTGCGGGCTCGAATCTGGATAACGGCACTCGACGTCACTCTTCACGTCGCATTGAAAAACGCCATTTTCAACGAAACGCACCGCAAGACGAGCACGTCGAAATGACAAATATGAAATAACAATAATACAAAATATATCGTGATTCGTGATGGAAGACTGGTGCGAGCGAGAGAGACGCAGTATTGTAGTAACACAACACACCGACGACGGTCTTAACTCTTGAAACTCGCACGCACACACACGCACAAAAAATAACGCACACGCGCACACGCCGCACCACGGAGATAAATAATTTATAACAATTGTGTGTGTAAAATATATTGTATTTGTATATAATATACGGGACAGGACGGAGCACACCGTGGCACACATGTTGCACGCGCTCGCCGTTCCGTTGGCACCCCTGTCCCGCCAAGTCTTCCATTGGGTGTCAAAAGTCCGCGGCGCCAAACCGTTTTCGGCTTTTCGCTCGACGGGCGGCGGCGTGGCATGAAAGTTTTACTGTGAAACGGCATTACACTATTACAGAGATTTTGAAAATATATGTAAATCTATATTTATAAATCATTATACATGTTGAACATCATAATTATCTCAAAAGTTAATGATCGATCTCCTGAGAATAGCATAATCGGTGGCACACACCGTGTGAGTTTCGAGTAGGTACGTATATGCACCATATTTTATGTAGTGTAAGTAAAAAATAAAATACTGTAATAATGTAAGGTACCAGTGGCGGTGAAATGGTTTTGTCAATGGGAAATTACGTAAATGATTTTTTAACATGCACTATTTGATTATTAAAAATATAATCTATGGTTTTTGGTTAACAGTCACCAGAATAGAATTTAAACATTGAAAAAAGGCCATTGGGGGATCTATCCAACCTCACCCCTCCCACCACAGTTTGACCACCACTGTTAAGTACCTACATACCTTTTATAATATGAGATGCACTTGTAACTAAAGTAACAACCTAACAACATTGTTATTTGTAAGTAACATAAATGTTATAACAAAACACTAATCTATGTTTTTAGGCTATAGGTAGGTACAAATTATTTTTTCTCACCAATTTTCGCGAGGCCGATTATCATAATCAATATTAGAGCTGGGATTTTAATGCCGTAACATAAATGATTTTATGCCCTAAACATTCTGAATAATGCACTAAAAAAAAGAACTAATTATTATTTATTTTTGATAATTTCGGTACCTATAATAATTCTAATATAAATTTGGGAAATATAAATGATAATTAGTGTACATTTTAAAGGATTCTGGATTGTAAAAAGTTTTACAGACCAAACTAATCGTTTTGAACCTATTAAATCTAGAATTGCTCTAAAAATGACCTTATAATTTAAAATAACCCTCCACCTCCTCTTCACAAATTCCTGAGGACGCCTCCGCTGAACACATTTTATTAATACAATACATACAAAAACGAGTCTGAGAGATTACAGCTGTGTATATATGATTTAATTTCGGAGAGCGGGGAGGGAGGATTGAACCCATAAGGGCTGAGACCCTTCTCATAAAATAGTCTTGTACATGCAGGGTTGGGCAGTATCAAAGATACAATTGTATCTTATATTTTGTATCATGATACATAATTTTAAAGTACCAGTATTTTGTATCTTATATTTTGCCAAAAGATAAAAGATACTTTTATTTTAATTACTTTTACTGAAGAGTACCAAGAAATATGAATTCGATTTGCAGGTCAATCAAAATTTAAAATTAATGTAACAATTACTGTGGAAATGAACGATAACAAACAAATTTGGGCGTAGGACGTTTGCGCATCGCTATTGTTACGAATTACCTTTTTTATAGGCCGTTTGCGCATCGCTATTGTTAAAAAAGACATAGGGTGTTTTAAGTGTTTTTCTATAACAATACAATTATATATTGCATTATAATTTTTATAAATTACGTATGTTATCAATAATATTACAAAACTATAAATGTATACAAAAATAATCGTCAATATTCATATTCAGTTATATTCCGCTTTACAAAAATAAAAAAAATAAAATATTTTTGGACGTATACTATAATAATATTGATATATTTTTATAAATTACATATATTATGTTCTTCTAATGAGATTAGATTCGTTATAATTCATTACTAACTTATTATTTACATTTATAAAAAAAAAAATACAAAATTATTAAAATGTTATAGTATTTTTTAAATATGTTTAAACCTATGTCCCATAATTTTACCATTATCGGTCGATAACGTGATAAACAATCGGACAATTTTTTTTTACTTTTTCTCGTGTATTATTAAAATATTACATTAAAATTATTACTATTATTATTATTATTATTACTGTCGGCAACCTCTGCTATTATAGTAGGTAGGTTAGGTACCTTTATATTGTTAAAATGCGCGATGCGCAAACGACCAACCAAATTTATTACCTGTAGTACTAATGATGCGCAAACGACAAACTCCGACAAATTTACCACACAACGTTACAATGTGTAAGATAATTTGAAAAACATCAAATTAAATTAAGGTGACCGTATCCCTATATGACTGTACATAATTATACAGATAAGCACTAAACTGAAATTATCGTTCTCATAAAATAAATATAAATCCACTACCTAGATATATCAATATAAGTGTAGGTCTTTCCACATAAAATAGAAAATAAAATCAAAAGTACAGATAAGCAATTATAGTGTAATATTCCCATTATTGTACCATTTTATTCGTTCTTTTTTTTTGTGTCAGTGTCACTGTGTCAACATTCAACTGTCAGTAAAATAATTATACCGTTCACTATTTTTTCATATTTTATTCCTTCATAATTGATTTGTTTTAATTTTTTTGTAATGGATTATTTTACTGATCAAAATATTAAAAGGGACTCAATCTTGACAAACGACTAACATGGAAAAATCACTTACGAACCAAAAGACTAACTCTCAACGCCCGTATGCGCATCCTCAGTCCTCTATTATCGAGAAATAATAAAACCAATCTAAAAGTAAAACTTCTAATTTACAAAACTCTCCTTAAACCTATCTGGACTTACGGCATACAGCTCTGGGGCTCAGCAAAAAAATCAAATACCAATAAAATCCAAGTATTCCAAAACCTAGCTCTTCGTCGACTCTCTAATGCACCACCGTACGTCTCAAACTTAACATTACATAATGATCTTCACATAAAAACCATCAACGAAGAAGCTCAATCCTTTTACTTGCGCTTCCGCACTCGACTGCTATCCCAACAAAATCCTCTTATTAAAAACCTCTCCTCTTTAACCCTCCCAGGAAATCCGAGGCGAAGGTTAAAAAGAAAATGGTGTCGTGACCTTCTGCAACTACCAATTTAAAATATACACACACTATACATATAAAAAAAAAAAAAAAATTAAAAATTAAAAAAAATAAGTAAAATAAATAAATATATATATTAATAAGTCATGCTAAGTGTTGCCAGTGGGTGGCTTCTTAATCAAATTTTCAAGTCCTGTTTTCTTTTAGCACATAAGCTTATTGTACATTAATTGTATAGATTGTTTATTTCTAATAAAAATAAAAAAATAAATAAATAAATAAAAAATATTAAAATTCCACCATCATTAAATGGAACATATTTTAAAATTTTGTCTCACGAACAAAATGGTTTTGATTATGCTGTAAAAGTATTATGTATGACATGCCAAGATGTTAAAAAGGATCAAAAAATACTTTCTGGATCTCTTAAATCTCTCACCCAGTAGGTCTAATCTACCTGACAGAATGTTCGAAAAACTAATTTTTCTAAAAGGTCACCAAGATTTTATTCACAAAAATAATATTTAATATATAGACGTTTATTAATTTATTAATTCATAAACATTTAATTTCATAACCATAAATCCATAACCAGTTATACACATGTATAACTAGAATTAAGATGTTATTTGTATGTAAATTATCAATTTGAAATTAAAATATCTATAAAAAACTGTTTATATAAATGATTTTTTTGGTTAAAATTTGAATTTCAAATGCTTGTAAAAATAAATCATACCTATGTATCTTTAATAATTTTAAATAGTTATAATGAAAGCTTATGAGAACTTGTCATGCTATGTTTTCTCTAAGTATACAAAAATTGTGCTGGGGGCCATTAGATTTTTATACAAATCTAAAATCAACTGAAGGGACCTACCGTGTACTCATTTTTTTTACACGAAGATGCCTTGGCAAAAAGGCGGGTGTACATAAAACTGTGGAATGTACGCATGGCATTTAACGTGTTCTAATACCATTTTTTTTTGCTTTTAGTGTTCTTTTAAGTTTTAATTGACTTAAATTTTCAAATAATAAGTGTTTAATTAGAAATCATAGCCCATAGGGGGGCACCTATTTTTCAACTAATGACCAGTGAGTAGTGTTCACGAACTCCGAGATTTTAGTCCGTGCTAAGGACTAACCATCAAAGGCTAACCACTAATGACTACGGGAATAGACAAACGACCATTATATTATAGTCCTTCAAAAAATAAGCGTTGATTGGGGGGGGGGGGGTTAGCTTCCCAAAAATCTACGGCATAAAATTTTAAAATGCTATATGTTGTAAATGTGTACAGGTTGTATTTTTTTTTTTTATAT
Organism: Myzus persicae; assembly: GCF_001856785.1. Classification (NCBI taxonomy): domain Eukaryota; kingdom Metazoa; phylum Arthropoda; class Insecta; order Hemiptera; family Aphididae; genus Myzus; species Myzus persicae. Next base: position 248,861 of record NW_019103864.1, read on the forward strand.
TTACATAACATTATATATTATGAGACGGCCATGTTAATTATAAAATATAAATTATCGCTGATATAGAAATAAAAGTATAATTTTGACCCTAAATCATTAGGAATTATTATTACAATGTTTTATTTTTGAATTTTTGATATCACATAATCGCGATGGTATATGCAGATATACTAAATGTATATTTAGGACATTTAGGTCCTACTTCGTTATAATATAAGATACTCCATAGTCTATATGCACAATGTCAGTTAAAGGAGATAAGCCCACGTCATAATATTTGACATGATGTGTATAAACTATATTAATTATTAAATTAAAAGTTTATTTGTATTGTTTTAAATTCGGCAAATTAGGTCTTTTCCTGAGACCATTTAGTTCGCTTATCTGAATTCCGAATGCATTTATATTATGGTGACACATGATTGGTATCCGTTTGCGTTTTTAAAACAACAATCCGCGCTTACGTTAATCTATCGTTTACACAGATATAGATAATAAATTATTAACTTTACTATATCTCTTATCGTTTATTGGTTTATTTTACATGGTTAATACATTCAAACTTATTTCAACGTTTTTAAAAATTTAACAGTGGAAAGTGAAAAGTTATTCAACATTTTCAATACCAAAAATAGATCCATAACTACTTCCACAAGATTTAGTTTCTAGTTTTCTACAAAAATATATGTTGATCAAAATATATCAGTTTGTATCACTACTGCTACTAACATCGATATTGCTAACGGCGATAATGAATCTATTACCAATAATACTACAAGTTTTTATGATGTGTATTTTGTATTTTTGTGGCATTTAGCATTTTGTAAGATGAGTGAGTGTACAGTATATAAGTAAAAAAAAGGAATTGAATTAAGAAATAATATTAAAAGGTAAGATAATATAAATGGTGATTGATGGGGGGTGTGGAGGCAAAGCCCCCCCCCCACCCAAGTCAAAAGTGGAAATTGAGTCTATGCTTCAAAGAACTAACTATGAAGTGGATTTCCTAACCACATATTGCATAATATATGTAGTAGGTATCCGTCTTTTACTAACGGAGTATATACATCAAAATGAGTCATGAGATAATGTAAGTTCAGCAGTTCCAATTGTGTGTGTTGTATTAACTTAAATATTAGAGTGAATTAACCTATTATCAAACGTGAGCCGTGACAACGTATGAACAGTAAGTGAAATACGAGGTGAAATATGAACATTTTCATTATATTGATATATTACATACTCATAACTCACAACTCAAAAATTTAAATACCGTAAAAATCAACGAGAGAACACAGACAATTATCTTACATGTTACATTTAAATTTGATAATAGCCAATAGGTAAATTCACTTTAATATTTAAGCTAATAACACTAAGTTGAAACTGTGTAATTACTTTTTGAGTTTATATTATGCGTTAATGGTTGGCGAGGCGGAGACAACACATGTTATCTGAAGTACTGTCTTATATTCTTATATGTTCAGGAAAAGCACTCACGATATTTTAATATACTGCATGCTTATTATATTTTAAATACATAAAATTGATTAGTAGGTACCTACCCATAACCGATATTATAAATATATCATATATGGCGCCGTGCCATTTCATATTACCTACCAATAATAATCGTTTGTTAATAACCACGAACTAATATATACTAAGTTCGTTTTAATAACTAAATATACAAATAGCAGGCCCATAATTATTGTATATTAAGTACTATATTAGTAAATATTAGCATAACTAAAAAATTAACTGAAAAAAATAACACTGTATAATTGATAAAAATCATAGGTGATTCAACAAAATAGTGGTTAGTATACTTCCAACAATATATTTGTTGAAATGAAACCCAAAAAATTGTTAATGAATATGTAACAATAATATTGTAGAATCTCAGTTACAAAATTATTAAATTATGAGTTGACTTTATCAAATAAATAACTACTTTATTATCAAATTGAAAATAAAACTATTAAAATGATAAATGTGGTGTTAACTCAATAACTACTTATTTGTGAAAATACACATCGTATTTGTCAAATTTAAACTCAAATTCTTAGGTTGATAAATAGCTTTATTAACACGAAAAGTATAGTATGTTAAATAAATAAATTTATTTTTTAATTTGTAAAACCATATTTTGACACAATACCCATTTATTTTTCAATTAAACAAATTAGTTTGTCAAATTAATAAACATATGTTTTGAATTTACATGTTTATTTTTTGGTATGGTTACTTTTTTATGTTTACAAAAAAGCATTCCAGATAAGTCACCTCTTATATTTATTATTTAGTCTTGGAGCTGCCCACCCATACCTAAACTACATACCTAAGTACAAATATATTATATAAATATATATTTGTATTTTATACTATATTATTTAAGTAATCAATAATATACATTTGAAAAAATATACTATTATTTCCATTTTTTTTTTGTGATGTTAAAAGGTTATAAGGTTAGGTATAGAAATAAACCAATAATAATTAATAAATATAATTAACTTATATTGCGACATCTTTATATTTTTTTGAATATAATAATAATAATAGTAATCATAGAAAAAAAAATTTGCTTATTCAAAAACTCCGACTTGGATTTGTAATAAAGAAGAATACAAAAGAAAACTTAATTGCTAACTAAATTAATTATTTAACTCGCATATCATTTTAGAGACTTGAGGGAACACAGTATCATAAGGGGTTTCCAACTTATACAACATTTTTTGCAAAAAATGCCAAACCATAGTACATTGTAATGGATATTTCAAATGAAATAAGTGAATAATTTTAAAGCAAATATCAACAGCTCTAACAACTGAGAAAACTTTAAATTTAGCATAGTCAAAAAAAACTAAAATTTCTTTTGGCTTAAGAATAGTACCCACTACCATAATAAATGGCTGTATGGGATCTCCTTTTTCTCTCAATGCACTGATTGTTTCTTCAATTTCTTCAACAGTATGAGCAAAAATTATAAACGATGTTTGTGAATCCTTGATTGAATATTTTATGAGAGAACGTTTATTATTATCTTTCTTCATTATTTTGGATGTTGGAACCAGTACAGAATGAATAAGATAAAAAATACAAGCATTACGTCCATCTGCAAAAAACATTGATCGTATCAGAAAAAGTTAAACAATACCATATTATAATTAATTTAATGTAAAATACTCATTACTACAAAAACTATTAATGTTTATGAAAATATCTATCGTACATAACTTTGATTCATTACAAAATAATTTTTTTTTATTTGAATGATTTTAATGATAATTTATATTTTTAATTTTAAATAACAATCAGAATATTTGGAAGGTTTTGGATGAATTTGTTACATGAAAATTCAAATTTGAACTACCTAGTTGTAAATTAGCGTAAAGTATTTAAAGTTTAGTATTTAGACATAGAAATAGACAAACATTTACCCATTACCCATTATAAAGTATATTAAACAATTATTAAAAAATTCACAACAGTTTAAAATTATCTACGTAAACATAACACGTCATATTAACATTATATTGTTTGGTATTATTTTAAGTTACACAACATTTTATCAGATTCATATGTACTCACTTTCATCAATATCAGTATTTTCCATTTCAGTTAACACTTTTTGTGAAGCTGGGTCTTTAACTTTTACTTTGATTAAGCTTAATAATTTATCAAATACTTTATCATAGTTTGTCAACATGTTTTCACATTGAGAGAACTTAAACTTGAAATCTATATCAATCTAAAAACAAAAATACACATTACGCCTAAATATAAAACCCAGATCTAAATAAATAATGTTTAATGAATGAATATTATGTACCAGTTTGTAACCAAGTGGAACTTTATAATTTGGCCAAGAATCCAGAATTGATTTTGTATTTTCACATGTTTTAATATGGTTTAATCTATATTTCACTGTGGCTTGCCAATGAATTTCCAAATCAGGCCAAGCGCATGTGTTATGTCTTATTGAACTAAGGTGATCATCTATATCGGTTTCAGATTCTGTAAAGTAAAATAGTGAAAAACTAATTTAATAACAATTAAATTTTCTTCATTTTCAGTAAATCAT